>NW_018250006.1:145577-173162 GCF_001263595.1 Phalaenopsis equestris | reverse complement strand
TTAAGGCTCTCTTAGAAAGTATTCTTTTAAAAAAATATACATCTTTTCAAGATAAGGAAAGTAATAAATTTTAACTTTAGAGGAGGATAGTGGAATTAAAAATTATTTAAGAACTTCTCTAGATCTAGTAATCCTCACATACAAAAAAAAAGAAAATAAAAAAATAATAATAATGGATCAAAAAGATCCCAAAAAAAAAAGGAAGAAAGTGAGGAGAAGCTTGAGGAGAAGTTCTAATCAAAAATTGGTTTCACTTGAGCCTTTCTAAAAGTAAAGAGCTTAGAACAATCTGAAGCTTGCTTTTTATACTTAAATTAGTAAAAATTATTTTTAAGAGAGTTCTTAAGTCTTGAAAACAAAGTTCATAGAATCCGAAGTTTGAAAAATATGCGTATATTTCTGAACTAGATAGGAAAACAAATTTCCAAGTTTGATGATAAATATTTTAGAACCTGGGCTAGTCTGATTCACTAGAAGTTCTTCTAACTTGAACTATCAATTTTTTAGAACAAAATTTTTAACAATTCTAAGGGATGTCCCATTAACTCTAATCTACATAAATTATTTTAAAAATGTAGTATTACTTGGGACAAGTAATGTTTAAGTTTTGGGGATTTTGATACACCTAAAAATGTACTATTTCTCATGCATCATTTTATAATAATATTACATTTTAAAGGTATGTTTTCTTATATTTTTGGTTGTAGGTACATCAAATTGAAGAATTTGGAGTGATTGGAGCAAAGGGAACAAAAATGGACAAAACGGAGCAAATCAGAGCAAATCGGGTTGAACCGGGGCACACCGGAGCCAAGGGGACCTAAACCAGGCACTTAATTGCCTATACCCCACATATACCCCACGCTTAAGCACCCAAAATGGTGCTTAGGCGCCACCAGACTGAGAGGGAGTGCTTAAGCGCCCAAAAATGGTGCTTGGGCACCAGTGACGGTTTTCAACATATCTTCTAGAATATACGTCAGATTTGGACAATTTTTACAGCGGTGCTTCATGTATCTCTTGGGGAATTCATTGGAAATGAGAAAAGGGAATTTATAGAAGAATTTTGTATGGTTATATGGAGTTTTGAAGAGGCACTTCAAGCACCATTTGGAAGATTCATTGAATCTGGATAGTTTTGAAGAAACACTTGAGCATATCTTGGGAAATTACAAAAAAAAGGCTTGGAAATGTTTTTAAAACAACTCTTAGACTCTTGAATTAATTGAAAGAGGAGAAGAAGACTTGGAGAAGAAGAGAAGGCTTGGGCGTGAGCACCAAGCGGGGTGGCAAGGCGAGAGAGAAAGAGAGAGAGTGAGAGATTTCTTCTTTTCTTTTCACTTTCTTCTTGGAGATGATTGTAAGGAGATTACTTTTGCTATACAAAAGGAGTTTGATTTATATTAGAGATAAGTACTTTCATTGTATTTTGATTTGAATGTAGATCTTTGTTTCTATGTTCTCAAAGTCTTGTTCAATGTAAAGTTCTTGTTCTTTCTCCATGTGTAGTGAGTACTTTTCTTTGCTCTTCCCTCTTGTAATGAATTAGTACGCAAGTGTATGATATAGAATTAAATAGAATGAGAATATATTATGATGAATTTACTTTGTTCTTTGTTTACATGTAAACTTGATCAAATTGCATGTTAAAATCTGTTGTGAGAACATGTAAGATCCGTGATGGTATTGTCTCAATCAACTGTGGTATAATCACATGAGATTGTATGGAAGAGAATGTAGTCCATATAGCTCAGAGCAAATAAATAGGGAAATAATTTTTGATGGGTTTAGAATTAGAGGACTTTAGAGTGATAAGCTAAAGCTCATTAATTTGGTCTATTGTTCTAGGTTTTGATGCGAGATGTTAGGCTCTAGGTGGAGGGATAAGAGTGAACTAAGAGCTAGTATATTCCCTGCGTAGCCGGTCTTCAAAACTATTCAAACTTTAGATTAACCAATGTTATTTATACCATCTCTAGTAAGTGTAAATAATATAATTGCTCCTATTTGTCACAATATTTCTCACAACTTGTTTTACTTTTACACATGTCACTATTTTCATTGCATAAGGAAGAGTACTTTTAATATATTAAAGACCCCACTTTTTAATTTTCACTAAGTATTTTAATTTAGAAGTGGAAGTAGTATTGTAGTGATAATTGTAGGATAAAATTAAAACCAAACTTTTATCGACCTTCCAAGCTAGGGCGTGTTATTATAAACTAGAATTTCTTTTAAAAGTCACTGTGATTAACCTCGATCTCCGTGGGATCGATATTCAGGGCGTAATCCGAAAACCCTATATTACTTGATAACCATACATATACTTGCGTAGAATACCTAGAAATATAATTCAAATCTGACTTTGCTTGGGATCAAGTTTTCGATGTTATTACCGAGGATTAAAATTTTCAAATAGTGGTGTCAACTTCTTAAATTCTACATATAAAAAAAGAATATCGGGATCATGTTTTTGGTGCCATTGTCGGGGATCGCAACGGTTGATCTTGACTTTTAGGAGAATTTTAGTTGAAGCAATTAAGCTTAGAATTGGAAACTGTAGTGTCGTAAAAATTATTTTTGTATGAAAAGTGTTTTTTTGTTTGAAAAGTGTTGTGAAAAAAATACAATTTGTGTGAAAAATAGGTGTTTGTGAAAATCTTTTTTAGTGCTGAATATATTTTTTCTTTTATTTGTTTAATTAATAATGTACTATTTCTTTGTGTTGCGTATGAAAAACAAAGGATTTGTAAGACTTATGTCTTACGATCCTGAGTTAGAAAAAAATCAAAAAATCAAAAAATAGAAAGGACTTAAAAAACTAGAAATGGAAATGGAAAACATTCAAAATAATAACTTAGAAAATCATCATAAATAATATAGGGGAGGGATTATGTAAATCCTACGACAGTTGAATTTCACTCAAGTATACAAACCCTTGTCGTAGAATCGTAGAAGCTGACCCGTTTGAAATAAATCCATCGATTATCCAACTAGCGCAGAACAACCAGTTTGGGGGAACTCGTTCGGAGGATTCCTATTTAAACTTATCAACTTTTCTAGGATTTTGTGCTACATTTCATTATAACGGCATATCAGAAGATGATGCTAGACTATGGCTTTTTCCTTTCTCATTAAGGGATAAGGCTAAAATGTGGTTATACTCATTAGCACCTGGTTCCATTAAAAATTTGGAGGAGTTAACTCAAAAATTCTTAGCTAAGTATTTTCCACCTTCAAGGAATACTAAACTTCGAAATCATATTATCTCATTTTGTCAGTATAAAGGGGAATCAATCTACAAAACCTGGGAAAGATTTAAGGAACTCCTAAGTAAGTTTCCACACCATGCTATGCCCGATTGGTTAATCATTCAAACTTCTTACGATGGGTAAGTAGGCTCTCTTAGGTCTACAATTGATGCTACTACTGGTGAATCATTAATGTCAAAAGCATTTGATGTAGCATATGTGTTAATTGAAGAAATTGCTACAAATGAATTTTAATGGAACCCTGTAAGGGAAAATCATAAAAAGGTAGCCAATGTTCATGATACATATGCATTTGCAATTCTTGCATCTCAGGTTGCTAAAATATCAAGGAAGTTGGATCAACTTGGAACGAACCAGCCTCAATTCACTTCAGTAAGTGAGAAAAGTTCATTAGAGCATATGATTGATTCTAGCTTATCATATGAGACTTTAAATACCATAAAAAACATGTATTCTAACTTTTACAACTCAGGATGGAAGAACCATCCTAATTTTAACGGGTATCATACTATTTGGGGTGGAAACCAACAATGGGAAAATAATCATGCAAATCCCAATGGAAGTTTGAATAATCAAAGGAACACAAACTATAGACCTTCATATCCACCAAAATCTAACAATGATCAACAATTTGAGGATAAGAAGATGTCTATAGAAGAAGTGGTATTGAAAATGGGAATCCAGTTGCACGGTCAAAATGTTGCGATTAGAAACATAGAGAATCAATTGGGACAAATTGTCAATTCACTTAGCAATAGACCCCAAGGAACACTTACTAGCAACACTGAGATCAACCCTAAAGAGAAAAATAGTAAAAAAATAGATGTTGCCCGATTAAGAAGTGGAAGAGAGGTAGAGGGTGTGGTTAGAAAAGGGAAAGAAGTTGTGAGAGAAAGAAAGGAAACTAAAAGACCTAAAGAACATGTTTCTAAGTATCTGGAAAAACTAATATCTCCAACTAAAATCAATTTAGAAAGACCACCACCTCCATTTTCTCAAAGACTTAGAGAATATTAGTTGGATAAACAATTTTTAAAGTTCATGGAAGTACTAAAGAAGTTAACAATAAATATTCTTTTTGCTGAAGCTTTGGAACAAATGCCAAGTTATGCAAAGTTTATGAAACAGATATTAAACGAGAAAAGGAAGTTTGGGGATTACGAGAAAGTTGCACTAAGTGAACAGTGCAGCGCTATACTTCAGAAAAAACTTCCTCATAAGCTTAAAGATCCTTGTAACTTAACAGTTCCATGTGCAATTGGAGAAAGATTATGTGGAAAAGCTTTATGAGGTTTAGGATCGAGCATTAATGTGATGCCTCTATTAATATTTAGAATGTTAGGTTTAGTCGATATTTCTCCCACTATTGTAACCCTTCTGTTAGCTGATCGATCTTTCATTTATCCAAAAGGGATTATAGAAGACATGCCTATTAAAGTTGATAAATTTATCTTTTCTATGGACTTTATTGTATTAGATATGTAGGAAGATAAAGAAAATCTAATTATTTTGGCGATACATTTTGTTATTACTGGACAAGCTATGATAGATGCACAAAAAGGAGAGTTGACTATGAATATTAATAACCATGAAGCCACTTATGATGTTCTTAAGGCTATGAAGTATCCTGCTGAGAGAAAAGATGACGATTGTTTTTGGATCGATGAAATTGATTATCTAAGTAAAGGCCATTTTCAAGAAATTTATGAGAGTAAGTCAACAGATGAGATCAAAATAGGCTTTCATGATGAGTTGAAAATGTTGTTTAAAAAAGACTGTATGCATGTTCAGAAGAGGTGTGAAATGATGGGTGTTACTGAAAATAGTAAAATTTTAATTCCATCTGTTGAAAAATCTCGTGAACTTAAGATGAATGTACTCCATACAATTTTAAGGCCTACTTATTTATAAAATTCTTCTACACTAACAGTCTTTTTATCTTCAAATTTGACTCAATCACAAGAACCTAAATTGAATGATGAAATCAGTAAAAGAACTCTTGAGAAAGATTTATTCAAAATCACTGAATGGCATATTCCGTGGTATACAGACAAAATGAATGAGATGCTAATGCTGGGGCAACAAGAGTAAAATTTGGATACATCGGGTTGTCGATGTTGTGTCAAGCGCTTTGTGGGAGGCAACCCTTGGTTATCTTTATGATCTGTTTATTGCGATTATTGTTATTTTGGATTGGATAATAGTGAGATTTTTTACTTTGATCTGTGTTTGATGTGTAAGAGTGGATTCAATTAACGATGTGAGGTATTTCCTTCATCATGAATAGATTTGTATATGATTTCTGATAGTAGGAGGTTGACGAGTCTGTTACGACTTAGTTCTTAAAAGGAGCTGAGCATTACTTTGAATCATGTAGGGTTTGTACTTGCGACACTCCATGTAAAGTCTATTACTTCCTTTATCTGACTTTATCTTCACCGGGCAAGGTCATGAACTTACTTAGTGAACAACATCTGCATGAACTGCACTATATTTACCAGATTGTGTATGCCTTAGACTTAGAGTAACACTAAAATTGGTAACACATGAAGTAATTCTAGTCCATGGGTGATAATGATACAAGGTTTTATAGTACACCCACTTTGTTAGTGTAGTTTCTTCCGTTAGAAATTGAAAGTAAGGAGAGAAAATGTGAGTAGAAGGGAGATCAAATTAACCTCAGTCATTGTTTTTTTTTGAATCTGTAAGTCTATGTATTGGAGATTGTGTGTCTATGTTTCTAAGTCTAGTTAAATGAGTATTTATAGATGAAAAAACTTATCTCAATATTTTAAACTTGTTAGCATCCAGTAATTCTTTTATGAAGTTTAAAATGTGTTATTGTTTAATCTTTAGTTTGTACCTGTTCTACTATTTAAAATTCCTTTACAGTGTTATGTCAAGAATGTTTAGGTTAGATTTACTTTCTACTGCAATAATCTTAACATGAGTTATTTGTTGATATTTTTGTAGGATTTGTAGTAAATTGTAAAAATGATCTTTCCCTGCCGAATATTTTTGTACTTCAATGTTACACATATTTGATAAGGTTGGGGGGGGGGGGTGAAAAATGTTCTAAATTTAAACCTTTCTTGTTTTCAAAATTAATACAAATAATTTCTTAATTTTATTTCTAATGATTATTGTTTTGTGGAGTCATCTTAAGGATGTTAAAATTTTAAATATAGAATTGGAGTAGGAAGACTTAGTTTATATTTTTAGTGAAAAGGGTGAACCTAGAGTTAAGGATATTTAGTTGAGAACCTGAAAAAATGAATAACTATCTTTAGTAGGAAAAATTGTATTTTTTGAAAAATTAAGGATTCTTAGAATTCTTATTATCAAACATTTAAGGCTCTCTTAGAAAGTATTTTTTTTTAAAAAAAATCTTTTCAAGTGAAGGAAAGTAATAAGTTTTAACTTTAGAGGAGGATAGTGGAATTCAAAATTATTTAAGAACTTCTCTAGATCTAGTAATCCTCACATACAAAAAAAAAGAAAAGAAAAAAAAGTAATGATGGATAAAAAAGATCCAAAAAAAAAAGGAATAAAGTGAGGAGAAGCTTGAGGAGAAGTCCTAAACAAAAATTGGTTTCACTTGAGCCTTTCTAGAGTAAAGAACTTTGAACAATCTGAAGCTTGGTTTTTATACTTATATTAGTAAAAATTATTTTTAAGAGAGTTCTTAAGTCTTGAAAATAAAGTTCATAGTATCCGAAGTTTGAAAAATATGCGTATGTTTCTGAACTAGATAGGAAAACAAATTTCCAAGTTTGATGATAAATATTTTAGAACCTAGGCTAGTCTGATTCACTAAAAGTTCTTCTATCTTGAACTATCAAATTTTTAGAACAAAATTTTTACAATTTTAAAGGATGACCCGTTATCTCTAATCTACATAAATTATTTTAAAAATGTAGTATTACTTGAGGACAAGTAATGTTTAAGTTTGAGGGATTTTGATACACCTAAAAATGTACTATTTTTCATGCTTCATTTTATAATGATATTACACTTAAAGGTATGTTTTCTTTTGTTTTTTGTTGTAGGTACATTGAATTGAAGAATTTGGAGTGATTGGAGCAAAGGGAACAAAAATGGACCAAAACAGAGCAAACCGGAGCAAATCGGGTTGAACCGGGGCACAACGAAGCCAAGGGCACCTAAATCGGGCACTTAATTGCTTGTACCCCACAATTAACAACCCAAAATGGTTTTTAGGCCCCACCAGACAGAGAGGGGGGGTGCTTAAGCGCCCAAAAATAGTGCTTAGGCACCGATGACAGATTTCAACATATCTTCTAGATTATACGTCAGATTTGGACAATTTTTGTAGCGGTGCTTCATGAATCTCTTCTCATAGGGAATTCATTGGAAATGAGAAAAGGGAATTTATAGAAGAATTTTTGGACGTTATATGGAATTTTAAAGCGGCACATCATCCACCATTTGGAAGATTCATTGAATTTAGACAGTTTTGAAGAGACACTTAAGCATCTCTTGGGAAATTATAATAAAAAGTCTTGGAAATATTTTTAAAACAACTTTTAGAATCTTGAATTAATTGAAAGTGGAGAATTAGACTTGGAGAAGAAGAGAAGAAGGCTTGGGTGTGAGCCCTAAGCAGGGTGTCAAGGTGAGAGAGAAAGAGAGAGAGTGAGAGATTTCTTCTTTTCTTTTCACTTTGTTCTTGGATAAGATTATAAGGAGATTACTTTGATATACAAGGAGAGTTTGATTTCTATCAGAGATAAGTATTTTCATTGTATTTTAATTTGAATTAGAACTTTGTTTCTATGTTTTCAAAGTCGTGTTCAATGAAAAGTTCTTGTTGTTTGTCCATGTGTAGTGAGTAGTTTTCTTTACTCTTTCATCTTGTAATGAATTAGTATGAATGTGTAGGATATAGAATCGAGTAGAGTAAGAATATATTGTGATGATTTTACTTTATTCTTCATTTACATGTAAACTTGATAAACTTGCTTGTTAAAATATGTTGTAAGAACATGTAAGATTCAGGATTGTATTGTCTCAACCAATTGTGGTAGAATCACATGAGATTTTATGGATGAGAATGTAGTCCATATAGTTGAGTACAAATAAATAAGAAAATAATCTTTGATGGGTGTAGAATTAGAGGACTTGAGAGTGACCGGCTAAATCCCCCTAATTTGTCTATTGTTTTAGATTTTGATGTGAGATGTTAGCATCCCGTGGAGGGATAAGAGCAAACTCTAGAGTGAGAGCAGTATCATCCCTGCCTAGCCTGTCTTCAAAACTATTCAAACTTTAGATTAACCAATGTTCTTTATAGCATCTGTAGTAAAGGTAAAGAAAATACAGTTGTTCCTATTTATCACAATCTCTCTCACTACTTATTTTACTTTTACACATGTCACTACTTTCATTGCATGAGGAACAGTACTTTTAATATATTAAAAACCCCCATTTCTGATTCTCACTAAGTATTTTAATTTAGAAGTAGAAGTAGTATTGTAGTGATAATTATAGGACAAAATCAAAACCAAACTTTTATCGACCTTCCAAGCTAGGGCGTGTTGTTCTAAACTAGAATTTATCTTGAAAGTCACCGTGATTAACCTCAATCTCCATGGGATCAATATTAGGGCTTAATCAGAAAGCCCTATATTACTTGATAACGATACGTATACTTGCATAGAATCCCTAGAAATTAAATTTAAATATTACTTTCATTGGGATTATGTTTTTGGTGTCATTATCGGGGATTAAAATATTCATGTAGTGGTCTAAAATTCTTAAATTCTACATATAAAAAAGAATATCAGGATCACACACCGGAACAGAAAGAGAGTCAGGACAAAAGTCACAACGACAAAGCAGTGAAAAACATACTGCTGACAGAAGATTCACTTGCCTATGGTAGGGAGATCGGTGAGAACATATAGGTACGGGCCTTGAAAAACCGTCATGTGCTACAGAGTGTCACTATCGAGCATCAGTATCTTTTTTTACAAATGAAGCGGGTGCGACGCGAGCTACTGCAGCAAAAATAGCTTGATATATATGAATCCCCACATAAGGGGGAGGAAACAGAACAAATGCCTCTAAGGGCGTAGGAACGGCTCAATATACACGTCTCCCCTTTTAAGGGGGAGGGCACAGAGCAAAAGACTTAAGAGGGCTTAGAAACAACTCAATATGCATGACTCTCCTTTCAAGGAGGAGGGCACAAAGCAAAATTCCTATGAGGCCTTAGAAACAACTCAATATGCATGACTCTCCTTTTAAGGAGGAGGGCACATAGAGAATACCTCAAAAGGTTTAGAATCACGGAAGGTAATCCCATAGAAGTGCTAGAAGGAACTGAAAGGTATGACACCTTCAGAAGCACATAAAACGCTCTGGGAGAAGGCAAAGGGCTCCCTCGGCGGTAGAGATCATATTCATCTTCCTGCTCTTCTGCATCGCAGGGGAAAAGGGATAATGATAAAAAATAAGGAGAGGTTATGAAACCAATCAAAAAGTACAACGACATTGATGCTTACGATAATGCAGCAACCGAACTGTATAGGATGAGAAAGGGACTGAATGTATCAAGTTGCTACCCCTAGCAATGGTTGCATGGACTGAAAACCAAGGTCTCACCAAAGGGTTCAACTTTGACTTAAAGGAAAAGAACTAGGTCACGATAATATGCGTGAAACTCCTAGTACGGTGAGAGGCTATAACCCCAAAACCAAAACTCTAAGTATGGAGAGAGAGACACATCCCGATCGGAGTCGACATTCTGTATTTGTTCATTTTAAACCTTTTTTTTTTATTTTAAAAGGCTGATACACCTAAAATATATAGTGTTTTTAGGCACATTTTTATACCTGTCTTTAAGATATTGCACTTTAATGGAAGGTATTTTTTTTTTTCTTGTTGATACAGTTGAAAAGGGAGAAAAATGCTTAAAGGATTGAAAAAGGATTAAATTTAGAGCAAAAAGGTGAAAAATGTGCAAATGTGTTTTGGCACATAAGCGCCAGATCCTACACTTAAGCTCCGGTTAAATAGGGAAGGCCTCACCTAAGCGCCATAGGTCCCGCGCTTACGCGCCTGTGGTCGTTACTAAACTGGTAAAGTCAGTTGCTGCGAATTTTGAAGAAGTTTTTGAGGCACCCATTAGCTTAATAGGTGTTTATAACCACCATGGATGAAAATTATCACGAAAGGATGCCACTCTTTGGGAAATACATCAAATTGGCACACATTTTGAAGAGTTTCTAAGGCACCTCTTGGTTTCTAACGCCCCTCTTGGAAAAATATAAAAGAAAGAAGAGAGGACTTTGAAAAGTGTCCTCAAAATACTTGGAAAGTCTTGAAAGTTCATCATTTGGGGAGTTAGTTCGGAGAGATTTTCAGGCACCACTTTTACTTTTATTTTATCATTTTTGTTATTTTATTTTGAGTCATTGTAAAGAGAAGAGAATCAAAGGAATTTCAAGAGTTTGGTGGAGGACTTGAGATAAGTTTTTATCTTTTTATTTTGAGACTACTTTTAGTTTTAATTGTGGCTTGTTGCTGGTTTAACAATGATTTCTACTTTTAAACTAAAGTGTGGTTTTATTTTCTCCATGGATTCTGAGTACTTTTCTTTGTCTTTCCTCTTAAAATAATAAGTAATTAAGTTTTGGTTGGAAATTGTGGAGAGTATTAATCTTTAATGTTGGAAGAGGTTGTGATGATTTAAATCCATGCACTTCATGTACTTCATTTACTTCTTGATTTAACCAATCCAGATGTTAAAATTTGTTGTGAGAACATGTAAGAACCGGGCTGGTAATGTCTCAGTCAATAATTGGAAAGAATCACATGAGGTTGTATGAATGAAAATGTAGTTCATATGATTAAGTACAAATAAATAGGTAAATATTCATTGAAGGGTGTAGAGTTAGAGGACTTTAAAGTGTCAGGTTAAAGCCCCCAACTTGGTTTATTGATTTAGGTTCTGATGCGAGATGTTCGCGATGTTAGCCCCCAGGTGGAGGGAATCAAGGGAACCCTAGAGTGAGAGCTAGTATCTTCCCTTCTTAGTCGGTCTTCAGAACTATTCAAACTTTAAATTAGCCAATGTTCTTTATAACAACTCTAGTAAGGGTAAAGAATATTATTGCTCCTATTCGGCACAACTCAATTTGCATACTTCCACAATAGAATTCCTATACTTATTAATAATTTATGATAAGAAGAAAGATATTTTTTATATTAAGTGCTTCATCTACAAAACTCTAGTTATCTTTTTAAGTATTTATTGTTTTGTCAAAATATCAAAAAT
Source organism: Phalaenopsis equestris (assembly GCF_001263595.1). Classification (NCBI taxonomy): domain Eukaryota; kingdom Viridiplantae; phylum Streptophyta; class Magnoliopsida; order Asparagales; family Orchidaceae; genus Phalaenopsis; species Phalaenopsis equestris. Next base: position 161,588 of record NW_018250006.1, on the reverse strand, counting down.
ACCAAAAACATTTGAATTTTATTACTGCAAAATATATTCAGTTTAAGTAATTGCCTTTTTAAAAATAGAAATTTTTCTAAAAGTGCATATTGTATAAATTCCCTATGGGTTTGATATTCATGTCTTAATCAAAAGTCCTATATATTACTTGATAACGATACGTATACTTGCGTAGTATCCTAATATATATAAATTAAAAGTTAAATTCTTATTTTTCTTCAGGATCAAGTTTTTGGTTTTGTTGCAAAGTAAGGGAATAAAAGTGAAATATAATTTGAATTATTGTTGTACTTTGCATTTTAGCAGTATCTAGGGATCAAGTTTTTGGCGCCGTTGCCGGGGAGAAGAAAGAAAAATTTCTATTTTTATAAAGTCTTATTAAAACTTTAAGTTATCTTATCTTATTTTATTTTGTTTTATTTTTTTTTTATTTTGTTTTATTTTATGATAGTGCATGCGTAGTTCAGATTCTGAATGACTAGTGACCTACAATTCTGAATTAGAAAGAACTATTAGAAAAATCAGAAAAACCAAAAAAAATATAATTTTTGAAAAATCCATAAAAAAATATAGAAATGACAGACCAAAATAATCAAAAAGTTAAAATTCATCAAGAGTTTAGACCTTTAAGAGATTATGCCAACCCTACTGTAGATGAACCTCATTGTAGTATTCAACAACCTACTGTAGTGGCTAGTTCATTTGAGCTTAAACCTACTATTATGGGGGATCACCAACTGAAGATCCAAATTTATATCTTGCCAATTTTCTAGAATTGTGCGCTACATTTAAATACAATGGTGTATCAGATGATGTCATAAGACTTAAGTTATTTCCTTTCTCAATGAGGGATAAAGCTAAGATGTAGTTGAATTCATTAGCAGCTGGATCTATCAGAACTTGGGGTGATTTAGCACAAAAATTCCTTGCTAAATATTTTCCACCATAAAAAATTAGAAAGCTTAGAAATGTTATTATATCTTTTAATCAGTTTGAAGGGGAATCTATTTATGAAGCATGGAAATATTTAATGAACTCTTAAAAAAGTGTACACACCATGCTATACCAGATTGGTTAATATTTTAAACTTTTTATAATAGATTAATTGGATCTCTTAGATCAATTATAGATGCCGCTGCTGGTGGTTCATTGATGTCAAAACCATTTCATGATGCTTATGCTTTAATTGAAGAAATAACTACACTTAATTTTCAGTGGCCTTCTGAGATGGTTAATTCTAAGAAAGTAGTCAATATTCATGAAACTGATGCATTTAATAAGTTAGCAAATCAACTTGCTGCAATTTCAAGGAAGTCAGACCAATTTGGAATTAATTTTTCTCAACCAATTTCCATGAATAAAGAGAATTCATTAGGCCAAATGGTATATTCTCAATCATCATTAGAAACTTTGAATGCCATAAATAATAAGCCAAATAACCTATATTCCAATTATTATAGAAACGGTTGGAAGAACCATCCCAACTTTAATTGGAATAACAATTCGGGTGGTAGTGATAAACAATGGGGGAACAACCAAGGAACCCCATTGGGAAACTGGAACAACCAAGGGAATACTAATTATAGATCTACTTATCCTTCAGCTTTCAACAGTAATACACAATTTAAGGAGAAGAAGTTTTCTATAGAAGAAGTAGTGTTACAAATGAGAAATCAATTACAAAGTCAAGGAGCTACATTTAGAAATATTAAGAATCAACTTGGGAAAATAGAAAATTCCTTAAGTAATAGATCCCAAGAAACACTTCATAGTAATATTGAATCAATTCCAAAAGACCAAAATAAAGAAAAACTAAAAGTCGTTCAACATAGAAGTAGAAGAGAGTTGGAAGGTCGGGTAAATTGAAGTAGAGAGAGAAGAAATTGAAGAATCAAAAGAGGACGCTCTAAAAGATTTTGAGAGACCTATTTCTCTGATGAAATTTAATTTGGAAAAACCACCACCTCCAATTCCTCAGAGACTTTGTCAGCAGAAGTTGGATAAGCAATTTTCAAAATTTTTAGAAATATTTAAGAAGCTTACAATTATAATTCCACTCGCTGAAGCCTTAGAACAAATGTAGAGCTATGTGAAGTTTATGAAGGATATTCTCAATATAAAAAAAGAAGTTTGAAGATAATGAGACTGTTGCACTTAGTGAGGAGTGCAGTACGATAATCTAAAAGAAGCTTCCTGAAAAGCTTAAAGATCCTGGTAGCTTTATAATTACTTGTACAATAGGAGACAGATTTTATGGGAAAGCTTTATGTGATTTAGGTGCAAGCATCAACCTTATGCCATTATCAATATTTAAAAGATTGGGATTAGGAGAAATAACCCCTACTACTGTAACTTTTTAGTTAGCAGATCATTTGATAACATACCCTAAAGGAGTTATAGAAGATGTCCTAGTGAAAGTGGATCAGTTTATCTTTCCCATTGATTTCATTATGCTAGATATGGTGGAACATAAAGAGATACCTATCATTTTGAGGAGATCTTTCCTAACCACAGCAAGAGCAATGATAGATGTGCAAAAAGGGGAATTAACAATGTGTGTCAATGATCAAACTGTTGCTTTTAACATTTCAACATTAACAAAATACCCTGCAAAAGGTAAAGATGATGAATGTCTTAGAATGGATGTTATAAGATACCTAAGTGAAATCCATTTAAAAACTACTTATGAAGAAAAATCTGAATAATAAGATTTGGAACATGAGCAAGAAGAGGAATTAAATCAATGTGAAGATCTTTTTATGGAAGATTCAAACTATGTTCGAGAAAGTTTTGAAATTCTGGACAGGATAGACATAGATAAATCATTTTGTCCATCTATTGAAAAACCTCTAGAAGTTGAGTTGAAGTTACTTCCAGATCATTTAAAATATGTCTTTTTAGGAGATTCCTCTACTTTACCTGTTAAAATTTCCTCAAAATTAACAATGGAAGAAGAAAAAAGGTTGATGAAAATTAAAAAAACTTTAAGAAAGCATTTGGATGGACAATTTCCGATATTAAAGGAATCAATCCTTCAATTTGTATGCATAGAATTCATAAGGAAGAGAACTAAAAACCCAGAGTTGATCTGCAAAGGAGACTGAATCCTGTTATGAAAGAAGTTGTTAAGAAAGAAATTTTAAAGTGGTTAGATGCTGGAATTACCTACCTTATTTTAGATAGTGTATGAGTTAGTCTAATTCATTGCATTCCTAAGAAAGAAGGAGGAACTATAATTGTATTTGAACATAATGAGTTAATACCTTCTAGATAAGTTACAGGGTGGAGAATATGCATTGATTATAGAAAATTAAATTTTGTCACTAGGAAAGATTATTTTTCATTACCCTTTCTAGATCAAATGCTGGATAGACTAGCTGGGCATAAATACTTTTATTTTTTAAATGTATATACTAGTTATCACCAAATTCAATTATCTCTTGAGGATCAAGTGAAAACAAAGTTTACCAATCCTTATGGTACTTTTGCTTTTAGAAGAATACCCTTTGGTTTATGTAATGCCCCTGTATGATGGTAATTATTTATGATTTAATTGAAAAAGGGATTGAAGTCTTTATGGATGACTTCTTCAGTGTTTGGAACTTCATTGGACTAATTTCTAGAATATTTATCTAAAGTTCTTAAGTGCTGTGAAGAAACAAATTTAGTCCTTAATTGTGAAATTTAGAGACACCCAATTTAAGGAAAAATTTGGGGCTTTTGACCTAGGTTGAAATTAAATGAAATTGAGGCTTTACCAAGGCCAATTGAAGGTCAATTTTGATGTTTAGGAAGGTTATGGTGAGTTTAGGATAAATTGAGACCAATGGAGTAGGCCATGGGGTTCAATTTGGTGGAACCAAGTCATAGGGCAAGTCATAGGGCCAGGAACCAAGTCATAGGGCCAAAATTGTGGGTTTTGATTTAGATCAAAATTGGGCTCAAATCATGGGCCAATTGAGCTTAGATTTGGTTTACATTGGTCTCATGAGAGGTGAATTTGAGTTTAGGCTTAAAATTAGGGGATATTAGGACCAATTTGATGGAGATTTGAGGTGGGCTTAGGGAGATTGGGCATTTAAAGGCAATTTGGAGGTTTTGGTTAAAATGGTTAAAATGGCCAAATCAGATCATGTGGTAGATGAGAAAAGTGAAATTGGGAATATTTGGAGTATTTTGGGAATTTTATTTGGAGTGAAATTGGGAATATTTGGAGTATTTTGGGAATTTTTGGGATTTTTTTGGAATTTTTGGAATTTTTGGCTAAGGAGGGGTATTTTGGTAATTTGGCAATTTTTTTGTTAAATTTTGGGTAATTTGGGTACTTTCAAGAGGCCTGAAATGATTTTGAATAAATTTGTAATTTTGGGTAAATTTGGGAATTTTGGCCAAATTTAGGGTCCCAAGGGTATCTAGGTAATTTGGGGGAGTTTAGGTGCAAAAGGCTAAGTTGGGCATTTTGGTAGAGTTGGGGTGCCAACCACAATAAAATAAGCCATGGACCAATGGAAACCCCATTTGGGTCCTTTATGTACTGGTCTTAGCTAAACCCTAGCCTAGGGTCAGTGGGTTTAGGGGACCATCTACATGAGTATCCCAAAAAATATCAAGGGATCAAAGCTAAGAAATTTTTCGGTTTGCATCTGTGAGTGATTGTGAGTGAGATGATTGCCGGTGAGTACCTTAGCTCTAGACCAAGACCCAAGGTTAACCCTAAGGTCCAACAGTCCTATAGGAACTCTTCTTGAGCTCCCCGATAGTGACCCCACCTTCAAAGTGCTAAAGGTAAGGACCAATATGTAGAACTTCAAGTTGAGTAAAGAGGAGTTTAGAATTTCTAATGGTGAGGGTTCCTTTTCTAGTTTTCTAGGAATAATCAACATGAAAGTCCTATGGCTAGAACCTAGGCTACTAAAGATGAAATTCTAGACCTCAACAAAAAATGAGGTCAACAAATGGACCCCTAATAGGTGTGGTGTGCTGGGCAAAGCACACTGCGGGTATTGGCGTTGACTGACAAGATCAACCAAGCCAATACAAACTCCTAAGTTGAGAGACATAGAAGGAGTGCAGGATTGTGAGTGCTTTTTGCTTCTACTGGGTAATATAGCAAGTGAATATTTGATCAAAGTCAAGAAGTAGGGACTCTCGCTAGGGATTGGAGAGTGGATTTTGAGTTATGAGATTTCAGGATATTATAGAAGGTGGGAATCAGTGTGTATGTGTTAACGCTGTGGTGGGATTTCAAATTCAAGTATTAGTTTCAGAAAAGGGTTGGCAGTTAAGGATTGATCATGAAAATAGAGGAATCAGAAGTTAGGGACTGCTTCCAGGATAAGGATTGAAAGTTAATGAACAATCACAAGAGAGAATATCGGAAGGTAGGGACCGACCTCAAAAGGGTGAATTAAGGCTTAAGGACTGATTCCAAAATGAAAATTGAAAGTTAATGATCAATCTCAGAAGAGAGCGTTGGAAGGTAAGGACCAACCTCAAAAGTAGTAAAAAAAATTAGGGACTGATTGAAAAATGAGAATTGAAAGGTACGGATCAATCTCAAAAGAGAGCGTTGGAAGGTAAGGACCAACCTAGGACCGACCTCAAAAGTTACCTCAAAAGTTGTGAATCAGAAATTAGAGACTAATTCAAAAATGAGAATTGGAAGGTAGGAATCAATCTCAAAAGAGAGCGTCAGAAGGAAAGGATCAACCTGAAAAGTAGTGAATAAGAAATTGGGATTGATTTGAAGATGAGAATTGAAAGGTAGGGATCAATCTTAAAAGAGTGTGTCGGAAGGTAAGGACCGACCTCAAAAGTTGTGAATCAGAAATTAGGGACTGATTCAAAAATGAGAATTGAAAGGTAGGGATCAATCTCGAAAGAGAGCATCGAAAGGTAAGGACTGACTGAAAGAAGTGGATCAGGAGGTAGGGAATGAGAATTGAAAGGTAGGGATCAATCTCAAAAGAGAGCGTCGGAAGGTAAGGACTGACCTCAAAAGTAATGAATCAGAAATTAGGGACTGATTCAAAAATGAGAAATGAAAAATAGGGATCATTCTCAAAAGAGAGCATCGGAAGGTAAGAACTGACCTTAAATGTATTAAATAAGAAATTAGGGACTGTTTCAAAAATGAGAATTGAAAGGTAGGGATCAATCTTAAAAGAGAGCGTCGGAAGGTAAGGACCAACCTCAAAAGTAGTGAATCATAAATTATGGACTGATTCAAAAATGAGAATTAAAAGATAGGGATCAATCTCAAAAGAGAGCATCGGAAGGTATGGACAAACCTCAAAAGTAGTGAATCAGAAATTAGTGACTGATCTGAATATGGGAATTAAAAGGTAGGGGTCAATCTCAAAAAGCAAGCGTTGGAAGGTAGGGACCGACCTCAAAAAGATGAATAAAAAAAAGGTGAATAAAAAATTAGGGACTGATTTGAAAATTAGAATTGAAAGGTAGGGATCAATCTAAAAAGTGAGCTTCAGAAGGTAAGGACTAACCTCAAAAGTAGTGAATCAAAAATTAGGGACTGATTCAAAAATGAGAATTGAAAGTTAAGTAGAGTTTGTGCTGTTGAATTCAAAGATTTGTGTTATGTGAAAAGTTGACATTATTGAAGAAGATTTGTGAGATTTTGTGAGGTTTTTGTGCAGAATGTGAAATTCAGCAGGGATGTGAAGAGAATTAGTGCAGACAAAGATAATTGTAATGCGCGAGCAAAGAGTAAGAAACTTTTAAACCAAGAGAATCCACTCAACATATTTATTTTTTTTTGTTTTTATCACATTTAATTTTTTTTAAATATGCTTTCAAATTTTGATTTTAGTTGGTTGATTTTTCAAAAGAGAGTTGTTTTATTATTTTTTTGTTGGTTATTTTTGTTCAAATTTTATTAAAAAAAAATTTGTTTGTCGTTTTGTTCTTCGTTCATTGTAATTTTAATCCAACATGTGGTTCGTGGCTTCCATCCATCGTACAAAAGGCAATTGACAAAAAAATGCACATTTTTGAAAGAAACTTCATTAATCTGCTCCAACAAAATGTTACAGATCAAGTGTCGGCCAACGCCTTAAAAGGTACAATACGCAAAATGCATCAAAGTACATCCAAAATATCTCATGCCAAGTACACATTATAGGCTGAGAATCTCTGGTACATATCAAATTGATGTAATGTAGTAAAGGAGAAAGGAATCCTCTGACCATCTGTTCCTGCTGTGACAAGCTCTTGATTGAGATGACCTTCTAAGCCACGCTACAGGACAAGTGTTCCCTTTGCATGTGTCCAGAGGTGCAACGCTTTCATAGCTCGTAAGGTAGTAGTTCCTCTAGCTCTGGATCAGGTTGACACCCGTTCGGTATTTTGTTGTCGTCCATTTGTCGGAGGGTTACGGACACTCTGCGGTGTCGCACTTCTGAAATACAATGCTTGGCAACATCTGCACTGTTGCCTTTAAGAACAAGCACTGAGCCAACTGGTAGGGGAATCTCCACCGAGCCTCTAAACTCACCAGGGTCGATGATTTCAATTTTTTCCCAAATAAAATGTTGCTTTTACTCATGAATGAGACCGTACAAAAAGGCCTCATGAAGTAATGGTGATTGATGTGTGGAGGAATCCAATCACCCTCATCGTAGATGTTGATAATACAACTATTTAGAATATAGGTAGCGGGCAAAAAACTCCATCTGACCATTCTTTTGATCATTCACTTTATCATTGGTGGTAGTGGATCTACTTGATCGTGTTTGTGGATCCCAAGCGGATTCCCTTGTCTATCATTTGTTAAGTTGTAGCAGCAGCCACACTGGATAGTAATCCACACTGGATAATTCAAAGAATCCCTTTGCCTCACACTGGAAAGTTCGTTTCTGAGGATTAGCTTACTTATGTTACTTATGTTGTAGCAACATAAGTAAACTTGATTGCCCTCTGTCCCTTAGGTCAAAAATGAATTTAAGAATACTTTGTTCGTCAATCTCTGAGAAGACTCTCGTATACAGTTCTAATCCTTCCAGTATGTTGATGAATTTTCTCTGCACTTCTTCGTAGAACTTGAAGTCTCTTTTATTTACTTTACTAATTTTATATTATTCCACCTTACTAGGAGTCGGTAGTTGTCGTGGGTATTCCCTCATTTGAACCTTAGCGGGAACCCAAGCTGGTGCTGTCTCTGGCTCTAACGACATGTATGATTCTGTGTCTGACAGGACGTTTGGCTCTGTACCCTTTAGAACATACGGCTCTGCATCCATTGAGACATATGGCTATGGCTCTATCAGGTAATCAATTCATCATCGGTAGAAACATATTCCTTAAATGTGTTGTAGTGCTGTAGATGTAGGACATTGCAGTCCGGGTACTCCACGAATGCTTCCGTAGTTGACGCTCGTGCAGGTATTTCAACACAGCAGGCAGGGTAACCCTTATACAGAACATTTGAAGCTGGTAGTATCTTTGGCTTTCAAACAAACTTGGGCTCCTCATACATAGTGGGTTGGCTGGAGGAGGTCTCTTTCATGCCCGGATGATAAATTTGTCCCTCATAAATAAGTGTGAGCAATTTTTCTGCCTCTTTCTGGTGTCTCTTCTCTTCTCGCAAGAAAGCTCCCTGTTTGTGTTGGCTGGCATTTCTTCGTTGTGTTCTTCGTAATGGAGCAAACGGTATTCTTTCATTATCAGCAGTGACTTCGCCCCTAGTCGGCGTGGCTATCATGGATGGAAAACGGCTGGCCCCACAATCGGGTCCTGTTGTACCGTCACGTTCTTCCTTTCAGTGACGCACTGTCTTTAGTGGCCACCCTTAGTAGTGAAGGCAGCCCTTCCTTTTCCCGTCGACTGAAGAAATTCACTAAATGCCCCTCGTATTCCATGCCAACTTGGTTAAATTCCATGTCGAGATCTATAGTACAGCCCTGCGGCGCCATTTCTTCATTTAGTGCAAGATTCTAGCCATCTTTAAAGGCAAAGATTAGCCTCTAACCTGACATTTCGCTGTAAATGATAAGAAAAATGTCAGTGGGCTGAAACTTAGCATTAACAAGAAAAAAATAAAGTATTCATTAAAAAAAATTTTAGTTTATTTTGGTGAAGAGATCATTTATTTATGTGTGAATTTTGTTTAAATTAGTAGCATATTAAGTTTGAAAATAGAAAATTGAGGTGTGTAATTTTCAAAAAAAAAAATTTATTATGTTGAGGTTGATTTTGTTACAAAAATTTGGATCCGATCACAGACGTTTGGCCACATAGATAACCCTAAAATAATCAAAATTTCAAAATTTCAAATCAAGTGAAGGCAAGCAATGTCAAGTTGCATAGTATGTCTTCAAGTATCATCCATTGATTGGTAGCATGGGTCTTTCACCCCATAAGTCTACTAACTAGAAGGCTCCTCCTGTGTAGACTTTTTCAATGACAAATGGTCCCTCCCAAGTTGGTTTAAATTTTCCACCTATCTTGTGGTGTGCATGAATAGGGGTTTTGAGCACAAGGACAAGGTCACCAAATTTAAATGTCCTTGGGTGGACCAATTTGTAATGAGCTTGTACTATCTTTGCCTGGTAAAGTTCCAGATGTTGTTTTGCTTCAAGTCGTTTTCTTTCCAGACTCTCTAGTTCCTCGAGCCCAAGCTTTGCACATTTTTCTATTGTGAGTTGGTTGGTGACTGCAACTCTGAGAGACGGCATCTGAATTTCTAACGGTAGCACGGCCTCGAACCCGTACACCAACATGTAGGGTGTACACTGAGTGGGAGTCCTGAACATCATTTTGTAGGCCCACAAAGCTTCTAGCAATTTGTTGTACCAATCCTTATTGTTTTCATCCAGTGTTTTCTTCAAAATCTATACCAATGTCTTATTAAAGGCTTCAGCCAATCCATTTGCTATGGGATAGTAAATTGTAGAGTATCTCCAATCTATTCCATGTCTTTTGACAAAATTATTGATTTTGATGCTTTTGAAGGCTGTCCCATTGTCGAAAATTATTCTTCGCGGCACTCCAAAATGGTAGACATTTTTGGTTTTGAAGAATTGAAGAACGTGATGTGTCATAACCTCTCGTAGTGGCACTATCTTTGCCCATTTAGAGTAGTAATCAGTAACAACAAGTATAAACCTGTGTCCTTTGGAGGATGAAGGGTCTATTGAACCTACTATCGTTGTTCCCCAGCACTCAACACTTGAATGACCACGAGGTAACGGTTGGGTGTAGCACATTCGGAGGTTGGTGCAAGACCACCCCATACACTTGGTACTGGTGACATTTTCTAGCAGTATCCATGTAGTCGGACATCATTGCTGGCTAATAATATCCGAGTCTCTTGATCTTCACTTTCATTTTTGGTCCCGACTGGTGAGCCCCACACAATCTGACATGTACTTCTTTGATAATATATTGGGCTTTGGCTTTTCTTAGGCATCGTAGCCACATCTGGTCGAATCTTCTGTAGAGGACATCACCCACTAGAGCGTACGACATAGTCCTTTTTGTAATGTGATGTGCCTCAGACTTATCTTTTGATAGTTTTCCAGAATGCAAATATTCTATTAATGGCTTACGCCAATCTTCGTTGATATCCACAATCGCAATCATTGTTTCTTCTTATCAGAGCTTGTGTAAAGTTTCAAGGTTGATTGGCGATAGAACTTATCTTACTTGTATTGTGATTTCAATGGAATCCTTTGGGGGACACACAAGTTCTTTAGCGAGTTTTGCTAGAGCATCGGCATGGGCATTATCTCCCCGAGGAATCCGGTAGAAAGTAACATAGAGGATTTGCTCCAGTAGCTTCATCGCGTATTGGTGATATTTTGCTAGTCTTGGTTTCAAAATTTTGTATTGTTCAGCGACTTGCTGGATGATGAGTTGAGAGTCACCGTAGTGATTAAATATTCATATTCCGCTTCATTATTGGTGCACGGCTCTGTCAGGTGGTGTGAGAACTTTAACATACCCTTATCTGGCGTGATAAAGATCAAACTGATCCCTGCTTTATCAGGTATGACTGTGCTTGATCCTTTGTCTTTTCTGGCTGATGATGCACAGTCAAAGTAGATCTCGCAGCATTGCACACTAGAGAGTTCCATTTATAAAACCAGTACTCGTTAATCTGGTAGTTCATCGTCGAGAGGGGACCCAACTGACAGTGGTTGTCCAGTGAGAAAATCTGCTAGTATTTGTCCCTTGATAGCATGGAGGGGCACAAAAGTTAGATCAAATTGCATTAAGATCATTGATCGCCATCTCGCTAGACGTCCGGAGAGTGTTGGTCGGGTCATCAAATATTGCAATGGGTTAACTTTTGAAATTAGGGTAATCTTATGAGAAAACATGTAATGTCTAAGCTTTTGGGCGGCAAAAGTTAACTCTAGACATGCTTCTCATTATGTGGATACCTTACTTTCATCGGTATCAGATGATGACTGAAGTAGTAGAGTGCATTTTCTTTACCTTTTTCATTGTCTTGGGCTAAGAGGGCTCCAAGAGAGTCATCTAGGGTCGTGATATAAAGTATTAAAGGTTTCCCTGAGATAGGGGCTGCCAAAACAGGAGGTGTCATTAAATATTGTTTAATGTCCTCAAGGGCCCGCTGGCATTTCTCTTCCTAAGTGAATATTGCGTCCTTTTAATTAATGTCGAGGGCTGACACCTACATGAGAGATTAAAAATAAAGCGTCTTAGATATGCAAGCTTCCCCTGGAAGGAACATAATTATTTTAAGGTGTTAGAAGGAGGCATTTCCAAGATAGCTTTAATCTTATCTAGGTTGATCTCGATTCCCCGATGACGGACAACAGAGGTAACGCCAAAGGAGCACTTTAAGGGATTCATTTTTAGGTCATATTGTCGTAACCTTTCGAATACAATCCTCAAATCGCACAAATGGTCTATTTTTTATTTGCTTTTGATGACCAAATCATCCACGTAGAATTCTACTTGATTGTGAATGAGTTTGTCAAAAATCTTTATCATTAAGGTTGATATGTTGCTCCGGTGTTCTCTAACCCAAACGACATCACTGTGTAGCAAAAGATTTTGATCAGTGTTCTGAAGGTTGTAAGTACTGCATCCTTGGGAGCTATCTTGATTTGGTTGTATCTCGATGATCCGTCCATGAAAGAGAAGATTTCATGTGTAGAAGCGATATCCACCATCATTTCTGGTATTGATAGTGGAAACCAGTTTTTTGGACATGCTTTGTTTAGATCTCTGAAGTCGACGCAAACATAGATTTGTCCATTTCTCTTCTGGACAGGTATAATATTGGCTAACCGTATGGGGTATTGCTCTTCTTTAGCAAAGTTAGAGTCTATTAATTTCTTCACCTCGGCAATGACTTGTTGCTCTATTTCAAGTCGCATTCTTCTTGGAGCTTGTTTTACTAGGGTTATATTTTTATCTACCCTAAGTTTATGAACTGCAACTTCTGCAGGCAATCTTGACCTTTCATCATAGCTCCATGCGAGGCAATCTTTGAATTCTAATAACAATTTGATCAACCGTAGAGATTCTTCATCGTTAAGTATAGAGCTTATAAATGTAGGTTGGGGTTGTTCTTCAGTATCGAGGTTGATTTCTTTCAACTCATCAACAGTTGATTTAATTTCCTCTTCAAATTCTGGCGGAGCATCTTCTAGTAGTGGGTCAGTAGATTCATCCTCTATATCGAGGCAATCCTCTCCTAATTCACTAGCAACAATCATATAAAATTATGAATCATCGACTGATCCGAGTGTACCAAATCCAAGACCCTCTTTTGATTTGGGAGTTCGACTGTTAACACTCCATAACTTTTTAAAAAGTTGTAACTTATCTTTTGACTTTTGTTTTGGTAAATGTCCTTGTTGAATTAAATTTTTTACGTAAGGCAAAAATTAACCAAAGGTAATTCCTTTAATTCATTAGGATCATCATCCAAATTTATAGGATTTTCAATATTAGTAGAGGTAGAAGCACGGTAAAATTTGATCGGCTTTGAACAAGCACTACGGACTTCCTTGACGTCTAAACTCACAACCTTTTGAGGGAGAATCGGAGCAAGGGTCATAGTATTTACATAGTGGTTTATCCGATCATACATCATCTCATATTCACTTTTCTCCGCATCTTCTAAGGATATCTCGTATTGAGGTTTCCTCTATTTTGTCATCATTATTTCGTCTTGAAAACTATCTTCATCACCAATGTTGTTGGTTGGCCTAGTTCATTCAACAACTAAGTTGATTATTGCTCGTCCACGTCCCCGGCCTCGACCTCGAGTGTGCAAACTAAGAGAACCACCACCAACTTATTGTAAGAGAGTAGTGGAAGCTCACTGAAGCGGAGATGAATGGCCTTGCCGTTGTACTTCTTCTGGATCGTTACTTTTGTTTGTTGCAATTTCACGAGAGAAGATAATTTTCTTTGGAAGTGCGTAGTAGGCATCATCTTCATGAATGCCAACCTCATGAACTGAAAATGATTGTAGATCTCCCTTGATGAAATGTTCTTGTCCTTCTTTGTAGTACTTGATGCACTGGTGTAGAGACGATGGAATCATGTTGTGCTCATGAATCCACGGTCACAAATTAGATTATTGAAAGAGGTCTCGGCGTCAATGATATGAAACTTGGCGATTATTGCTAGTTCTCCAACCTTCATAAACAATGCAATCGATGCAAGGGCTCTTTCTCCTTTTTGGTTGAATCCTCTTAACATCATTTTATCGGTCGTAAGCTACTGAGCTTCAATGTCCAAATAGGTCAATGCTTTTAGGCTCATCAAGTTGAGTGATGCTCGAGGATCTACTAAAACTCTGGACAACACAAATCTGCCGATGTTGATGGAGATGTAGAGTGGTCGGAGGTACCGAGCATCAAATCTTCATATGTGAAGGTTACCCCAGTTGTTCTTTCAACGAGCAAACTTCATCTGAGGATGTGTTGGCCAACTGAGCTAAGCAAATCTCTAGGTCGAGCAATGCTGTAACCAGAGACTCTCTCATCTCCTTGATAGGGTCAGAGCATCATAGATGCTTAATGGGATGGCAACTTCCTAAGATGAGCTAGCACATTGAAATCCACTTTTTATGGTCCTCCAATTTTCTCTTGGTTATGTGTTTCTTCTACTGGTGGAGGTGGCGGTAATTCTTCTTGTGTTACTATTTATTTTCCTTTATCAACTGGTGCTGTTCTCGGGGGTAACACTTTCCCACTCCTTTAATTTATTTCTGTAATTTCTTTTTGAGATACCTTTATTGAATCTTCCGATGTTTCTTCTTTGTCGAAAAGATCTAAGTTGATGGCAAGTGGTGTACCGTGGTGCTCAAGGATTGGCTGCTCACTCCCGGTGCTGTCGTAGTTATTATCGTTAATGTCTTCTTTGGTATTGTTAACAAGTTCTTCAGACTCAAGTACGATTTGAGGATCATTGTGGGAATCGATATCAAGGCTAGATTAGTCATTATCGATGACTTCATTACTAGAAATAGTTAAAACGTAGCCGAAATCATGATTATTATATTCATAAGACCCAGAGGGGTAAAAAGATAATCATACAAAGTCAAGGGTTCGAGAATTTCCTTCCCTGAATCTGAGACAACCAATCTAGTAGAGGCAGCCCCTAACCTACCCTTTGTGCTATCAATATTTGTGGTAGTGTTCTCCTTTTTCTTCATCTTTGATGATGACGGGTCTTTTGGTGAAATATTCATCTCGGGCTTGGCAGACTGAAGATTCTGAATGGAGGCTTGTTTTGAAGCATTTTGGATTTGATTCAATATTTTCTGGGACAATTTGCTCCAAAACGTACTCCATCCATCTTTTTCCAGTGTATGTGGAGATTGTTTCAATGAATTCTGGATTTGATTTAAGACCTTCTTAAGTTTGTCCCAAGTCGTACTTTATCCCTATTTTCCGGTATATGGATCAATCGGAGAAAGTGGTTCAACCGAAATCATATCGTATACTTCCTCCATTTGAATAAATCTCGCTCTCAAATCATCGAATCATATCAGTGATTCGAAGAGTAGAGGAACTGAATAAAAATAGACATATAACAACTCGACAAACAAGACAAAACACAAAACGTGGAAAGTCTACGTGCGGTAAACCTCGCAAAGATATGTTAAGTGTGTCCACCTAAACAAGATCGGGCGAAAACACCTTAAACCAATATCCACGAAAGAATACCTACATAAACTACCCATGGGCGACCGCTAGTAGCCTTCGACGTCCCTCGAGTACAAATATATAATATCGTATCCCATTTGGTTAATTACATCTTGGGGGTACTGACCGTGACTTTATATATGCTTAAAAATAGAAGTATTTAATACTGCTGCTAAAAGATTTAATTCCTCAGCAACAGTACCAAAACTTAATAACTTAATAACAGTTATAATAACAGTTATAGATTCGATAAATATGAACATAATAAATATTCAATAATTGTAAAGTCACACTTATCAACGCAAGTGTACGTATCGCTAAAGTAATATAGGGCTCTAACGGAGTTCTAGATATCGATCCCACTAGGAGTAAGTTTAGAACTACGAACTAAGATTTTAGAAAAGTAATACTTTAATCACAAAAATGTAGTTCAATTTGCTTATTTTCAATTGCTTATTTATCACTAGTAGGCAATTGAAATAAATATGTAATTTTAATAACTATTAAATAATTAATTTTACTGACAAGGTTTTTAATGTGATATTTAATATATAAGGAAGTATCCTTCTCCTTGTCAAGAAATTATAGTAAATGGATAAAGTGAATTTGTTCAAATTATATTGTGCCAAATAGGAGCATGCCTATTCTTTACCCTTTGGTTCAGGCATAAAGAACATTGACTAATCCTACGCTTGTTTACTGAATCTGCGGCTACTGGGAGGATACCGGCTCTCACTTTTGAGCTCACACGTTCCCCTCGCCTGAGGGCTAACATCTACACTGAAGCACCCAAACGATATGACCGAATTGAGGATTTTAGTCTGTCACTCTAAAATCTCCAATTCTACGTCTGATA
>NW_018250006.1:143533-145268 GCF_001263595.1 Phalaenopsis equestris | reverse complement strand
TTTACAGCACACAAAATTCCTCTTCGAAGTAGCAAGGAGGAAGAAATCTCTCACTTTCCCTCCACTCTTACAATCTCTCGAAGAATTCCTCACACTTTCTACACTCTAGCAAACACTAATGAAACCTTTCTAACCTCCAAGAACTCTAGCCTCTCTCAATTTTTGGCCAAAATCTTCTTTTGAAGTTGTGGATGAGCTTTTCCATTAGTTGCCTAAGCATCCCTTCAAAATTTGTATTGATCCAAAGCCTTATTGGTCATAACCGTCGAGCTCACCGTCGGTGGCCTCGAGGGCACCGTCGGCGGACCTTCTTAATGAATTAATTCTGGAGTCTTGGAATAATCTCATCGTCGGCGAGGTCGACGGCGCCGTGAGCGCCCTAGTTCAATTATTCATATTTTGGTCCTTTTCGATCCAAATTCGCTCCTTTTTGCATCTTTTTGCTCCAATGACCCTAATTCATCATTCATGCAACAAAACATCAAAAATACCTTTCTTTAAAGTGCAATATCATCAAAAATAGTATAAAAAAGATAAGAAAATCTCAACATATTTTTGTCTAGTCAAAATCCCCCAAACTTAACAATTACTTATCCTCAAGTAATTTTAGTACTATTTAAAAGTTATGATCTATTGTAGTAAAGTTTCAATTCAGAAATACTATAAGTTTGATTTAAATAAAAATCGTAGTGAGACTATTAGAAAACACTCAAGTAATTGAATTAACTCTGTAGCCACAAGATTATCTAGTCATCAAGTTTAAGAGTTCTTATTTTCTATTCATTTCCAGAATGACAATATGTTGCAATATTAAGTCACTTAGAATATCCAAAAGATAGGAATTTCATGAGAACACTTCTATTAAAAGATCTATTTCATAAATATAAGTTCAGGAATGTATTTAAGTTTTCCTTTTAGGTAGGTCCAGTGAAGCCAATTTTTTATTAGGAAAATCCTCAAGCTTCTCCTCACTTTCATATTTTTTTCTTTCTTTCCTCTTTTTCATTTGGATTGCTTTCAATCCTATATATTTTTCTTTTCTTTTGATGGATTGTATTCCATCCATTCTTTTTTCTTTTTTTAAATGAGGATTACTATATCTGGATAGCCTTTAATGATTTTGAGTATCACCTTTCTTTTCCTAAATTTGAAACTCAAAGCATTCATTTACCTTATAAATATTTCATAGTTTTTACATAATTGAGCCCCAATCTTTTCTTCTCAAATGAATTTCCAGATTCTTAATACTTCCAAATATAGTTTCCTTTACTTTCCTTTACTTTAAATAGTTAATTATAGTCTTATTCTCTTATACTAAAATATCTTAAGTTACAAAATTAATTTTCGTTACAAAAATATTTCCTTAAATCTACCATAATATTTAAATTGTTACAAAAATATAGTTACCTGAATTAAATTCACTACATAAAATCATATTAATAATTTTTGAAAATATTTAAATAGAGGACATCTAATAGTTAATCTTTTTCTTCCATCCCTGAAACTTAAATGTTTCAATATGAAATATTACTGGTGGAAAGAAAAACTCTAAATATAAATCATACCTTAGTATTTTAGGCATTTTCATCATACTGAAATTTTTGCAGGCCTTCTCAAAATTTCTACTTCACCTGGTCTGTAGTATTAGGAGCTTTCTACACATATAAATCATTAGAGAAATTTCTGGGTAATGAAATTTTGAAATAAGTATAAAACTAAAACATTAAACAAGCAC
>NW_018250006.1:142351-143052 GCF_001263595.1 Phalaenopsis equestris | reverse complement strand
TAGAATGTGGAAGGTCATAACTTGTAGAGGGGACATCTCTACTAGTAGAAGGCTCTTCACTCCTACTTCCAGTTCTCCATTTCTCATGGGATTCATAAGTTTTTAAATTGGCCTTACTAATGGGTTTCATAGGGTAAACCCATTCTTCATCTCTAGCCTCAACTCCAGAAAGTTGGCAAAGTGCGTAAATAAGGTCAGGATGTCCTACACCTCCATTTGTTTCACTCCTTCCCGTAATCAATATATTTTTAAAAATAATTCTCCCCACATTTATAGTTGTATTATTCTGAATACAGAAATTTAGAATAGCTCTATCTCTAGTTATCTCACTATGGTGATAAGTCGGTAACAAAGTAGAGGAAATAAAATAGTGCCACGCCTTAAAGGTGGCATTCAACATGGAAGTAGAAACATTTACCCGTTCTCATTGTTTAATCATCCACGTTCATTTCCCATCAGTGAGAAAGTTGATCACATCATCCAGGGGGCCTTCCATCGTACTAAAGGATTCATGGTGGCAGCTATAAGAGTCTGGGACTTCCTAAAAGGTGTTGATGTGGGCGGCAGTAAATTCAACAAGGAATCCACGCACTTGAACGATTCCATCTTCAGAATAGATTACATTGGCATAGAAATCCTTCATAAATTTTGCATCAGCTTTATTGGTGGTGTAACAAAAGTTTTCCCTCCTCTGCTTTGTA
>NW_018250006.1:139919-141840 GCF_001263595.1 Phalaenopsis equestris | reverse complement strand
TAAGAGGAAGGGGATGATGAATAGTGGCGGTTGATTGGTCAAAATCGCGGTTAAAGGTGTTTTTTCGCGACCTCACCATCAGCAAAGTCGATGGTGCCGTCGGCGTGCTCTATTGAAATTTAAATCCTATGTCTTAGGAAAAATCTGTCGTCAGCGACGTCGAGGGCGTCGTCGGCGGGCTCTATTGATTTTGGTCAATTCTGGGATTTTTGCAATTTTGATCAATTTCAAGCCTTAACGACATCCGTTTAATCATTATATACATAATTTTAAGTGACTAAATGATGTACTTATCATAAAAAAACTCTCACAAAACAAAACATCACTTTTATATCTAAAATTCCAAGGGGTACAATATACGTTACATAACATACCTAAGTTTGGTATTTTCTCAACCTCAACACATTAATTCAGGATCGCAATCCAAGCCACAACACTCAAAGCGTTGTAATAAAACATCCTATGCTTAGTCTCAACTATACATAGATCTAAAAGCATAATTCTAAAGCAAAGCAAATACAAAGCTCAGACCAAAATATATAGATAGACATGTAGTAATATAAATCTATTATTCTTCAGATTCCTACTATTCTACTATTCTTCAGATTCAGTACTAGATTCTCCTCCGAGATCACCCATTGATTGCTCATGAACAAAGAGGTTGTAGAAGGGTCAGATTGGGAAGTCTTCACTAGAATCCTATTCTATTAATTTCATCCTCCTGATCAGCCATATCAAACTATCTTCTAAATGTCCAGAGTGATCAAAATGTTCTTTCATCCTCCAGTCTAGATGATCGAAGAAATCAAAGATATTATTAATTGCATTCATGATATTTTGTACCTCCTTCTCTAATTTCTTGATTCGGCGCAAGATCACCAGTCTTATCAGGAATTAAGGGTTGACTGGCAATGAGATGCTTGAGCTACTATAATAGCCATGTCATTTTCATCTTCAAAAGCTGGGAATCTCTCAGTTGGATCCAAGGGCTTCCAAGGTAGAAGTACCTTTTCCCAATTTTTGTAGGACACTTAGAACTGATTACAAAGTGAGAAAATTTTGGAAGGGTGTCCAAGCCCATAAGTTGATCAATGAACGATCAGGCCCAAAACCAACTTCACAATTATTGATCTAATATCAATCGACAGTCCCTTTTGGGAGTCCGCTTTGGATGCAGTAATTTAAAAATAGCACTTTCTTTAGAAACTTTACCGATCTTAATTGTCGGTAACAGTTTCGTTGAAATGAAAAAGTGTCAGTGTTTCAAAACGGGATTTAGGAGTGTCACAAAAAAAACTAACATACTCGTTCTCTCTCGTTTCCCAGTCGTCAGTTTCATCCGTTGAATATTGGTAAATTTCATTCATTTGGTTTCTTGTCGGGAAGAAACTGGAATAATGGCAGATAGGAATGTTCTTTATAATGTATAATTCATTGATCCAGGCAAGAGTGAAAGTGATCCATCTACCTCGTACATAAACAACACTCTGGTTGATTCCATGCAAATTTGCATAAAATTCTTTTATTGCAGGAACAACCACAGCGGCGATAGTGTAGCACAACACTTCTCATCTTTTCTGCACTATCGTCTCTTCAATTTTTGTCGAGGGATTATTCAATCTGCTATTTACGAAACCTCGTTCCTTGATCAATCTTTTCTTTGTCAGTAACTTCTTGAAGATTCGCTACGCTTCTGCACTAATAAACTTTCGCCGACTGAAAACATGCATTCTGGGATTATCAACGGAATTGGACGCCATAGGAATGAAATTGGTGCAGTTTCACCTCATTTTTGGGGGAAAATATGAACTAGGAATTGACTTTGGAAGTTTAAGAAGGGTAACTCCGGCCCAAAAACCGCCAAAAACCGTTATTCAAACCCAAGAAACTGCCATCTCGCCGGTCTCGCCGTCGGCGGGGG
>NW_018250006.1:137680-138332 GCF_001263595.1 Phalaenopsis equestris | reverse complement strand
TTAAAGCATACACAATGACCAGTAACTCTTTTTCAATAACAGTATAGTTAATTTGTGCATCATTAAGAGTTTTACTAGCGTAGTATATAACTTTAAAAATCTTTTCATATCTTTGTCCAAGGACAGCTCCAATAGCATAATCACTAGCATTACACATCGGTTCAAATGGTTTCTCCCAATTAGGTGAAACTATAATAGGGGTTGTGATTAATTTTTCCTTTAATAACTCACAGGCATTTAAACAGCTTTCAGTAATTTCAAATTTCATGTCCTTTTCCAAAAGTTGGCTTAGAGGTTTGGTAATTTTTGAAAAGTCTTTGATAAAATGCCTATAAAAACCAACATGTCCAAAAAAACTCCTAACCTCTCTTACATTAGTAGGAGGTGTTAGTTTAGATATAACCTGAATTTTTGCAGGGTCTGCTTCCATACCACCTTCCAAAATTTTATGCCCTAACACAATGCCTCTTGCAACCATAAATTAACATTTCTCCCAATTCAAAACAAAATTTGTTCTTTCACATAACTCTAAAACTTTTTCAAGATAATTTAAGCATGCATCAAATGATGTTCCAAATACAGAGAAATCATCCATAAATACTTCAAATCCTTCATCAATTAATTTACTAAATATAGACATCATACATCTCTG
>NW_018250006.1:136780-137356 GCF_001263595.1 Phalaenopsis equestris | reverse complement strand
AAAAACAAAAATATTTGTGCTCAGCAAGTGTATCTACTATTTGATCTAAAAAAGGTAAAGGGAAGTGTTCTTTCCTGGTGGCAGTGTTTAATTTTCTATAATCAATGAAAATACGCCACCCAGTAACTTGCTTGATAGATATTAATTCATTATTTTCTTTTGTTTCAACAGTCACTCCTCCTTTCTTAGGAACACAATGAATTGGACTTACTCTTGCACTATCTGAAATAGGATATTTAATTCCAGTGTCTAACCATTTCAAAATTTCCTTCTTAACTACTTCTTTCATCGTTGCATTTAATCTCCTTTGTGGTTCAACTCTTGGTTTATAATATTCATCTAATATAATTCTGTGCAAACAAATCGAAGGATTGATTCTTTTAATATCAGCTAAGGTCCAAAAAAAAGCTTTCTTATATCTTTTCAATGTATGTAACAGTCTTTGCTCTTGCAAATCATTTAATTCTGAAGATATAATAACAGGTAATGTAGATGAGTCTCCCAAAAACACATACTTCAAGTGGCTAGGCAATATTTTCAACTCAAGTTCAGGTGGTTTTATTATTGAAGGAAATA
>NW_018250006.1:133964-134804 GCF_001263595.1 Phalaenopsis equestris | reverse complement strand
GATAGAAATTTCTGTGAAAGTTCTCCCCAAGTTCTAATAGATCCTGGTGCTAACCAATTTAACCACATCTTAGCTTTATCCCTCAATGAAAAAGGAAAGATTCTATGTTTAACAACATGGTCTGAGACTCTGTCATATTTAAAAGTAGCACATAGTTCTAAAAAACTAGCAAGCTGTAAATTAGGATCTTCATTTGGTGTTCCTCGGAATTGATTGTTTTGTATCATTTGGATAATAGCAGGTTTAAGCTCAAATGAATTAGCAGCTACATCAGGATTTTGGATAGATAAGTGAATTTCATCTGTTGTAGAATTTGCATAATCTCGTAAGGGTCTAGGTTGGTGTTCATTCTCTATTCCTTGATTGTCATGTTGTTTTCCATTGCATCAAAATTTCTAAGTTCTCTTCTCAATCTTCTAATCTTTCTAACAGTGCATTCTATTTTCGAATCGTATGGTATAAGATTTTCAGGTCCAAATTTACATAAAAAATTTTAAATCAGTACATAGTAAAACAATTACTAAATATGAAAATAATTTGCAAAATATGAAAATAAGTTGCAATTCAAGTAAAAATTTTCTAATAATCTTAATTTGTCTGTTACTTTAATTGTGATTTTTTTTACACACTCCCCGGCAATGGCGCGAAAAACTTGACCGCGACTTTATATATGCTGAAAATTAGAAGTATTTAATACTGCTGCTAAAATATTTAATTCCTCAGCAACTGTACCAAAACTTAATAACAGTTATAGATTCGATAAATATGGACGTAATAAATATTCAATAATTATAAAGTCACACTTATCAACGCAAGTATACGTATCGCTCAAGTAATATA
>NW_018250006.1:127956-133339 GCF_001263595.1 Phalaenopsis equestris | reverse complement strand
TGAAAAGATCATCACAATTTCTTAAAAATTTTCATGGCTTCACCAATTCAAATCACCATTTCACAAATCTCAAGACAAGGAGAAAGACAGAGAAAACTACTCAGATCTCATGGGGAAAACACAATAAAAATCGGAATTCATATATAAAATCAAAGTCATACAAACTACAACAAGTAAATAACTTATCTCTAATTTCTCCCCAAGAAAACTCCTTAAAGTTCCTCTGAATCTCTTCCTTTCTTTACAGCACACCAAATTCCTCTTTGAAGCAGCAAGGAGGAAGAAATCTCTCACTTTCCCTCTAGACTTACAGT
This sequence comes from Phalaenopsis equestris, assembly GCF_001263595.1. NCBI lineage: Eukaryota > Viridiplantae > Streptophyta > Magnoliopsida > Asparagales > Orchidaceae > Phalaenopsis > Phalaenopsis equestris. The sequence continues at coordinate 133,025 of NW_018250006.1, read as the reverse complement.
CTCTCGAAGAATTCCTCACACTTTTTACACTCTAGCAAATAATAATGGAACCTTTCTAACCTCTAGGAACTCTAGCCTCTCTCAATTTTTGGCCAAAATCTTCTTTTAAAGTTGTCGATGAGCTTTTCTAAGAGTTGCCTAAGAATCCCTTATAAATTTGTCCTTATGCAAAGCCTGATTGGTCATATCCGTGGAGCTCGCCGTCGGCGGCCTCGAGGGCACCGTCGGTGGACCTTCTTAAGGAATTAATTTTGGAGTCTCGGGGAAATCTCGTCGTCGGCGAGATCGATGGCGCCGGCGGCACCCGCACCCTAGTTCAATTCTTCATATTTTTGTCCTTTTCGCTCCAAATTCACTCTTTTTTGCATCTTTTTGCTCCAATGACCCTAATTCATCATTCCTGCAATAAAACATCAAAAATATCTTTTTTAAAAGTGTAATATCATAAAAAATAGTATAAAATAGGTATGAAAATTTCAACATATTTTCTTTTGGTCAGGTACCCAAGAATACTCTCGATAAAAGGAGTTTCGATTGGATTATTGTGAACTTGGGGAAATAACTACTCAAATGAAGGTTATTCCATGTGAGAGCAGTTTTGATGCTTCAAAACTCATGCTAAGCCATCGGATAGAGAGTGAGTCTCTCACATCCCGAATGGGTAGCCACTCATTGGAACATAGGGCCCACAAAATAACCTAAATCATCTTAACGGGGATATCCCAACATGTTAAAGCACGTCCGGTCCATAATGGAGGAGGATAAATCATCGTATCCCAAATGGGCGTGAGCTCATCAGCATCGGGCCGTTAAAATGATATCAGCGAAGTCAAGGAGTGACAATTCTCAAAGGGGCTCAACAATAGGAAGATAGAGTGATCCTAAAAGGTAGAGGTAACTAGGTCGAGGTACTACGGACCTGCCATATACAGCTACTAGGACCCTATCTCTACCTAGTCGTGAAGTTAGCCGACCCAACACATCCTGAGATCCCCAGTCGGTAATTCGTTAATTGCGTTGTTGACCTCACTTTTGGTTGAGATTTAGTTTTGCCTTTTTAGTATCCTAAGGTCTAGTCATATGACTTTCTTACTGACTATTCTTGGAAAACTAGACATAGAACCCTCACCATTAGAAATTTTACACTCCTCTTTACTTAGCTTGAAGTTCCACATATTTGTCCTAACATCTAGCACTTAGTAGGTGGGGTCATTATAGGGGAACTCAAGATGAGTCACCCATTAGGACTGCTGGACCTTAGGGTTGACCCTAGGTGTTGGTCTAGGGCTTAAGGTACATACTTGCACTCACAATTAATCACTATCCTAAACTTAAACTTCTACACTTTGATCCCTTGATACTTTTGGGAGACTTATATAGGTGATCTCCTAAACCCATTAGCCCTGGGCTAGGGTTTCGCTAAGATCACTACATAGAGGACCCAAAATGGGATTTCCATTGGTCCATGGCTGATTGATGGTGGTTGGCACTCCAACTCTACCAAGATATCTAAAGTAGCCTTTTACCCCTAAACTCCCCCAAATTACCTAGATACCCTTGGGACCATTTCCAAATCTGGCCAAAATTTCCAAAGCTAGCCAAAATACCTAACTTGACTCAAAAATCATTTCAAACACTTTGAAAACACCCAAACTACCCAAAATCACCAAAATTGGCAAATTACCAAAATACCCCTCCCTAACCCAAAATTCCAAAAAATCCCAAAAATTCCCACAACATCTAAAATATTCCCAATTTCATTTTTCTCAACTATCACATGACCCAATTTTGCCAATTTGACCATCTTTGATAAAAACCCCCAAATTGCCCTTTAAAGGCCAATATTTTTCCTGAATTACTCTAAATGTCCATCAATTTGATTCCAATCTCCCCAAATTTTAATCCCAAACTCAAATTCACCTTCAATATGACCAAATTAAATCAAATCCAAACTCAATTGACCTATGGTTTGAGCCCAATTTTGATTTAGATCAAAACCTCAATTTTGGCCCATGACTTGGTTCCACCAAATTCAACCCATGGCCTACTCCATTTGCTACAATTTGTTGTTGAAAAACCTTCATAACATCCCCATACATCAAACGTAACCTTAAATTGGTTTTGGTGAGACCTCAAGTTCATTTGATTTCAACCCAAGTCCAAAAGCCCTAAATTTGCCCCAAATTGGCCATGTCTCAAAATCTCACGAAATTGAGGGTCTTAACCCCAAAATTTCAACTCCATCCCTTCATGAAAAAGTCTTCGAAACACCTCCCTTCATAATTTGAACCATTCAATTTGAACTTAGCCCAAGGTTAACCCAACCTAGACCCATGTCTAGCCCAACATACCCAAAATTGACCTAATTCCAAAAATCCCTCAAATTGACCTACCAATTGAACTGTTCAAACCTTCACCAAAAATCTTAATAACAATCATCTACACAATGTTGATCAATCAGTTCAGGAAGTTGACATGGATAACCTAGCCCAAATCCAAACATTTGATCATTTGACCCCACATTGAACCTATGCATTAAAGATGGCCTAACTACCCCAAAGTCATCAAATTAACTCCACCTCAGCCATGGGTTAGACCCTAAGACTGAGCCAAAACCCATATAACCACCTAAACTAATCCATGGACCAAAGGTCCCCTAAATTAATGGATTTTATTTCCAAAAATGCACATGCTTAAGATACCCTTACCAAAACTAAACCCCATTGCTGTAAATTGCTTCGACAGATTCCCCTCAGATTCCCTTGGATGCTCTGAGCTCCTAGCCACCTCCCCCTGCCATGGCTGGCCGGCCTAGTCACCGGAGAAGCCAAAATTAACGGCCACCCTCTCTTGAATTTCACCCAAATTAAACCTAAAGGCCAGCTCATCCAAACCAAATTGTAGAACTCCTCTGCCCTCCACCTAAGCACCACAATGCACCCAAACATTTGCCCTAAGCGCCACCCCATGGCCTTTTTTATAAAAACTCACCTCCACGGCCATGTGAGGTGTGCTAAAATTTTTTCAGAGAGAGTTTCCCACATCACTCACAGAGCTTCTTTGAAACCTCCACAGCCCATTCCAATCACTCCATTGCCTTGATTCCCCCTGTGTAACCCTAATTTTGAGCATAAAAATTAGGGCAGAAATAGGACATCCCTAAAAACTCCACCAAACTTTAATTGCTTGTGCCCACACCTTCACGATAGTAAGAGAAGACAAAGCACCATCAAATTACCCTCTGAAATAGCCTCTACAATAGTTGTAGACCAACACCCAAAATTGGTCTTGATCAAAATCATACCTAGGCTTTACACCAAGACCATAGGCTCAATATTCAACTTCCTTGGATCCCACTGAATGTGCCAAGACCCTCTGATTGAATCTTCATTTCTTAGAGCAAAGGTATAAAACTTCTCTTATTCCCGAGCCTTATTGAACTCTTCATTTGTTTTGAATTGATTTCGTGGCATCATAACCTTATGGATATGTTCCTCTAGTCTAAACGAGCATTTTAAAAAAAAAATTCATTAATTTGGTTAAGAAATGAGAGAGATCTTATGGCAAGAAGATGGATGATTCTCGGGCTAGGCTATCGGGGACGATGACGGGGAGCCCTCCGATCGTGCGTTTATCGGATGGAGAGTCGAGATCAAGCCGGACAATGCTTCCGAACATAAACCGCAGGCCGAGTTAGTGCTGAGGTGGATGTCGGCATCAAATGATAGCGCGCCGCATGGAGCTTCGGAGTCGAGTTTGGAGCTGCCTAGGATCTACATGGTGTCGCGCTCTTTAAATAGATAAATAGGGATTTTTCTTATTTTTTTAAATACCCCTAACTTAAAAAATTCATATCTTAGTGTAGAAAAATCACAAAAATAAAATAAAATACCCCCTTGCTCAGTGAACAGAGCAAAACAATGTAGAAATAATTTTAAGTCCATGAAATTGCATATTTTATTTTTAATTAATTAAATACTTATTTGGATGTTTTGATTCTCCATGCATGTAGTAATATCACCATCGCTTGAAATTTTAACATGTTGTTGCCCCTATCTTAGAAAACATTCTCTGATTTTTTCAAAGTCAAAGGACGTCCCTAGACAGAGAATCACATTTTTCAAGTTTATGTGCATTATTTTATAAAAATAATCATGGAAATTAGCATGTTGCTTAGAAAAATCCAAGAAAATTTTGGAAGGTTAACTATGACTAGAGAACCTTAGGAAAATTTTTCAAGAGCCAAGTCACTCAAAATACACCTAGTCCTTACAAACCCTAAATCACTAAAATAATTAATTTTAAAAAATATAAATAACAAAATTACTTGATTTTTTATCTCCACTATTTTTTAGGATCCAGAGAACTCACCATAAAAATTCCAAAATATTTTGAGTTCATTTGGTAACTTAAGTTGATTTTTAAAGATAAATAACATTTTTTGCACTAAAATAAATTTTAAAAATTAAATTATAAGTTGAAAAATTATAAAACTTAGTTTTTTTTAGTTCTCTTTGATTAGTGGGATTTTATAATAATAAAATTATTTTTAAAATACAAAATTAATTCTTAACCAATTTTTAAATTTTTAAATAATTAAAAATCCATAAAAATCACAAAAAAAAAAAATTCGTGTGTTCTAAATTTCTTTCTAAGCACTTATGAATAATTAGAATATTTTTTCTAAGTTTCTAAACTAAGATATTGAATTTCAAAGCATAAAAATAATTGTTAAAGGCTAAAATGGGTTTTCACTAAAAATAATGCCAATAAATCAAATAAAATTCAGCAAAATATAAAAATGTTCTCCTCTGAGTTCTTTGACCTCAAAAGGATTTTTAAAAAATATAAAACATAATTTACCTATTTAAAATATTTTCATAATTAATAAGTAATAAAAACCCCAGAACTTAAAATAATTCCTAAAATTCAAAATAAAATTTAAAAAATCAAGAAATTTGGTCCAAAAGCTTCTCTGGTCTAGGTCCCCAGTAAAAATTTCAAGGGATTGGGATTTACCTTGGTCAAGTAAGAAATTTTCTTTGGAAAATCCTATTTTTGCATGAAAA
>NW_018250006.1:127138-127940 GCF_001263595.1 Phalaenopsis equestris | reverse complement strand
ATTAAATTTTGAAAAATCACATTTTCTCCTCTGATTTCTTAATTGACCCATTAATTAGGTAGGATAAAATTTTCAAAGTTGAATTAAATATGACAAATTATGAGGTGATAGAGCCTTAGGGGCAAAAGTGTTATTTTGGAAGTTTAGCTTTAATTAACATTTAGGCTTAATTTAAAGAGGTAAATGAGTAACCTGGATCTTAATTTGGAAGTTTGAAACAAAAGGTTAATAATTTTCTTAATTTTTTTAAATTTAGGAGTTGATTAATTGAAAAGAAAAGTTAATAAATTTTTAAATTTTTTAAATTTAGGAGTTTATTAAAATAAAATGAACCTAGGATTTAGGGGTATGACTTTTGAAATCAATAATTAATCAATTTAATACCCCTATTTTGATTTTCAAATAAAATTCAAATCATGAATTATAACCACCTAAGGGTTAACATTTTCAAAACTAAGACACCCACCTGGGTCTTAAGGGCTTAGTAGTGACTTAGGCTAAATCCAGTTTCATTTAAATGAGGATTAGAAAACTTAGGGTTAGATAGGTCATCAAAATTTTACTTCCCCATTTCATATAAACTGCCTTAACATGCCTTTTGAGTTTCAGGTGGTGGAACTACAAAACTTGCCAGGTATGCTTTTACAATTTTTAGCATTGTCTTTATAGTACTTTCATATTGTACTTTTATATTTACAAAACTTGCATGTTAAACAACAACACCACCGTGCATGAAAACCAGAACTGCTAGGATAGCCGTAAAACAAAAACCAAAACTAAAATCAACTAAGATAAAACTCAC
>NW_018250006.1:99937-126892 GCF_001263595.1 Phalaenopsis equestris | reverse complement strand
TAGTGGTGCCGGAACGAGGGAACCGTGGGATCCTAACCGGTGTCTCTCTAATCAACTTTAATATGCCCCCATAAAATTTAAAGAACTTTAACCATAGGGCCACCTGATTTGACATCATAACTTGACACACTTGAGAACTCAAACTTGTCGCAGCAAGGAGCTTGGAGCTAGCATGGTGGGCAGCACGACCATCTTCAACAACAAAACCTATCTTCCCTAACTAAACCAATCTTACTTCCTTAGATATAAACAACAAAATAATAGGACTTTCAACAAGTTATAGGATTTTGAGGTGGTCTGCTTAGTGCGACATAAATCCTCAACCTTTTCTTTAAGCTTTTGCGTAGCCCTGCTATACAATATAAGCCCTAAATCGCCTTAGGATTCCAAGGTTGTTGTCCGTCACGACCTAAATCCTCACATCTTTTAGGCTATTTGTGTGATAGTTTTACATGAATGTAGTAAGCCCTAACTAATAAAATTGGCAGGATGAAACACCTAAATATTTCTCCTCAAAACTAAAGCCAAACATTAGGATAGCTTGGGAAGTCACCGAGGTTCTCCTCTGGATCCATGACATCCCCTAGTTCTCCTTCCTTTGGACTCTACCACAAATTTTTCCAAATTTGAACCAATCCCCTTTCACACCTCTACGTTTGATCTCAATAAAAAGCTTTACCCTTTGAAATTCCTTGAAGATAATATTTCCTGATTTTTATCGAGAGTCTTCTTAAGCGACTTTGGTCATTTAAGATGTAATTAACTATAGGGACTTTCCCTTATAGGAAGCATGTTCAAATCAAGTTTAATATAAACCCTATTTAATTCTTTATGTTAAATAAGGAAACTTGCCGGCATATATAAAGGTTTCACAGACCAGACGGATATCATTAATTCTTTAGTTTATTAGATCAAGCCACATCCTCAAGTCTTGTGTTTATCCTTCGTGATAGATACAGGGTTTGAGGTAAAGCGCTCTTTAATTTAAACTATGAAAAATATGGGCTCAGTTTGATTTCATACTTTTCTAAACTTCAACATTCTTCCGAAGCAGGTAACGGGATTTGTATTCCAGTGACTAACAACTTCTTACAGACAACTCCAACTAAAAATAGCGCTAACAGCTTCTGGAGACTCCCCTGGGGACAAGTTTTTCTCTCCATACAAACTAAGAAATAATATCTTTACACATCGGTAATGTGTCCATGTCCCTCTTGGACCAAATTACCCTTCTTCTGCTGGTATACTTTACCCATTTTTGTCTTGGGAAAGTACAGCCAACTCCTTGGACTTCAGAACTAGCTGTTCAACCATCTTTGAACAGAGGGGTTCAGAAGGCCATTTAGGACTCTTTAAATTTTCATGTGGGGTCGGACCCCCAATAGGTGTGTCGGTGGACTAGTTCCACGTGGGCATTATCTACCGCTAAATGGGTCTCGCACTGGGTCCTAAAATACTTCGCATCTCCCTTTCAAATTTAATTTACTATTCTGTAAATTAAATTAAATCATGTTATGCTGCGCGTACTTTGAAATTTTCATATATTAATTAAATTTTATACTTTTTCTTAAACAAAATTTTAAAATACCCATAAATTAATACCCGCCCGGTCTACAGATCAACCTTTACTTTCAGTGCTTACACTAAAAATTACGAGGTTTTTGGCCATATATTTAACCCCAAAACTTTTTTTCTTAAAGCCCGCTGCAATGGCTTACCAATGGCCTACCCAATGCTGACCTTTTCCTGCAACCTGCCAACGAGTCATGAAGCCCGTAATCTCACTCCTACCATCAAATTTGGAGCCGAATTTAAAGATCTCGAGGTCAATCTTGGGAAAACCCCGTTTGTAGTGATGAAGAATGCCGCACTAGAAATACAAGAGCCATCTGCAGAATTCAGTCTGAGCTGCCTTCAAGATTTCCCTATCTACAAGAAGTCTAAAATTACTGCCATCGCGACACCCACCAAACCTGCTAGCCCCGCTGCTGCTAAAGGGAAAGAAGTAATGATTATTGAGGATCCGACTGAGGGATTAAGTGTCCCACCACCCGTGTTTGAAATCAGATCAAGTTCAAGGACTGTATCGCTGAGCCAAACTCGAAAGAGGAACCACAACAGAAAAGTTCAGAGGGCCATCAAAGCCCAAGCTCGCAAGGAGACACCCGTTGAGGAGGAGCCTCATCAAATTTATCCACTCCTATGAGGGAGTAGATTCCATCCTCTAACGGATATCGATGGATATGAGAGTATTCGAAGAATCGCTGTCCACTACTTCATGGACACAGTAAGGAGAGAAAGAAGTTCACTCCTATCACTCGAGTCAGTGCAGTTTTCAGAAGACTAGCTACCAAAGAAGGATGTTCAGTTAGCGAGTTGCTTAAACGAGTGGGAGATGCAATTTCCTCTCGCATGAAGAAGGAAATTTTGAAAGACGTCAAGTCCGCCAGACAATCTCACAAGACAACTGGAGTGCCACCTACTTGCATCCCCATTTGGTTCCTTTTAGGGAAGAGAGTGGATACCACAACAATTACTACTGATCACACTGCCACCAGGACTGTATGTCGTCGACCCGTTAAGTCGAAACTGGGTCCAAAAATCTTACCCGTCACCCATTATGGAGACATTTCTACAATCCCAAAGGCAAATACGAGACGATTACTTGACACTGTAGCTGGTCTACACCATGGGGAGCATACTTTCCCTCGACATTCCGATTTTTCTACTAAGATGCTCCGTCCCGAGACATCATCGTCGAAAAAAAAAGGTATGGGTACCCAAGGTTGCTGCACCGATATAGTCTGGTAAGCCTGCGGGACAAGAACATGGAATGAAACCAGGGTCTGAAATATCTGACATCGTCGCAATAATAGCCAACAAAATGGAGGAGCAAGTAGAGGATGTCCATCAGGGTCCTCCAGATCTTAAAGCAATCAAGAAATCGATAATTGAAGAGAAAGTTGAGAAACTTAGGATCAAGATTTCTGAGTTAGCTTGAGAACACAGAGTTCTCGTCTATAAAGACAATGAAGAATTTGATTACAGTGATTACATTACAATGATTACTTGGAGGAAGATTTCATGGATGTCCATGTAATTGAAACCAGAGCCATGACATCACCAAATCTGCGTGCAAGGCTCAACCTCACACCAAAGAGAACGTTGTAGATGAGCTGTGTAGGGTTGTCCTCCTAAGGGATGAGCAAGTTAGTCTACTGGAGAAAAGAATAGAAGAAATAACCACATCCATCGCCACTTACCATTAACGTCATGGCCACGGTTCAAGGACAGTCTCAACCACCACAGTTAGCCTCTCCAAAAGTCAATCAACCAAAGATTATACTTAACACAGATGAAAGAAGAGAAGTAGCCTCAGCAAATAGGATGATCAACAAAAGAAGGATTATCCATCCAGAGCCATGCCAGAAAAGGAATTTAAGCAAATGTTCGATAAAGTTTGCGAGGCCTTAGCCCAATCTAAGGGTGGTGCATTGGCTTTAAAGGGTAGACCTTACCCGGAGGAGTTCGATATCGTGCCTTTCCCCAAGGGTTTTGTGGCCCTGAACTTTAAGATATTCGATGGGACTGGAAATCCTAGACAACATATAGCTCATTTTTGAGCCAGCTGTGACAACATGAGAAATAATGAAGCTCTACTCTTCCAGCAGTTTGCAGCAGCTTGTCAGGAATTGCTTTCGACTGGTACGTTGATTTGCCCAACGGGTTAGTTAAAATATTTTCTGAGTTGGAATAGTTATTTGTGAAAAGATTTGTTGGGGTACAACACCATGTGTCTATTGGAGAGCTCATGATTGAAAAGCAAAAGCCTAAAGAAACTTTGGTGCACTATATTTTAAGGTAGAGAAATCTTAGCATGAAATGTGAACCTCAGCTACAGGAACATCATGAGATTGAAATTCTGCTCAAGAGAATTCATGGGCCAATAGCTTTCATGCTTAAGGGACTCACCATCAAATTCCTCAAAAAGCTACACAGTAAAGCCAGAAGTCTTTCATGGAGCCACACGAAAAGTCTAAGGTGACCAGAGTGTTTGAAAAGAAATCAGGAGTAGTAATGACCGTCGATAAAGGGAAGCAGCCGATAAAGATATATGCAGAAGAGGCTTGCCAGTCTTCTTCAGAATACTCTCAGAAGCAGAGTAGTCAATCAAACCAGCGACCGTCTCACGATCAAACAGAGGATAAGAAAATGTCCCTGTCAGAGTGACATAAAATGATGTCTTCTTTCAAAGATGAAGCTATACCTAAAATATTCAGAAGTTTGATGAAGAAGCCAGAGTTCAAACTACCAGATCTGAAGAAGCCCGAAGAGGTAGATAAGAAGAATGAACCAAACTATTTCCCGTACCACCGGTTGCTCGATCACACTATAGAAAAATGCTTCGTCTTTAAAGACTGGCTCGAGAGGAACTTTAAAGAAGAGAACGTAACAATCCCAAAATAATATTTAAGAGAACCTGGAAAAGGTTCCATAGATATGATTTCGGCCAATCCAATCTCCCCAATCTATCCGTATACTAGAATAGATGGATGGAGTACAACTTGGGATGAACTTAAAAGGGTCCTCAATCAAAAACAGGGTCCATCAAAACAATCTTCTGCGTTTACCAGAGATGAAGAATGGAATGAGGTCTGGAGCAAATCATCCAAGAAAATACTGAACAAGATCTAGTCTGCATCAAAACAAGCCTCCACTTTGAGTCCTCAGCATACCAAGCCCGAGATGAAGGTCTCATCAGGAGATCCGTCATCGTCAAAGACAAAGAAAAAGAAGAAAAGAATCACTACAAAGATTGATAGCATGTAGTAGATTGGTTGTCTCGAATTTGGAGAAGAAAATCCTCAAACCCTTGACTTTGTATGATTATCTTTGTGTCCCTCCAGATATAATTATTGTGATTTTGGCTACGCTTTAACTGTTTCTGGTGATAACGTAACAGATTATGACCAATCTAACTTCGATCGTGATCCCCAAAATGATCCTCAAATCATACTCGAGTCTAATGAATTCGTTTACAAAGGCACCGATAACGAGGAGCCAAATCTTGAGCATCACAGTACACTGCTTACTATCAACTTAGATCTTTCCGATGAAGAGAAAGAGACACCGGAAGATTCAATAATGATATCTCAAGAAGAAGAAATCACAGAAGTTAACTTAAGGAGCCAAAAAGTGTTACCACCAAGAACAACTCCAACAGATAAAGGAAAGCAAATAATGACCCGAGAAGAGAAACCTCCACCTCCACTAGATGAAGAACCACATAATCAAGATAAAATTGAAGGATCATAAATAGTAGATTACAACGTCCTAGCTCATCTTAGGAAGTTGTCGGCCCGATTAAGCATCTTTGACGCTCTGATTCTATCAAAGGAGATGAGAGAGTCTATGGTTACAACCTTCACATATGAAGACTTGCTGCACGGTACCGCCGACCACAATCGTCCACTCTACATCTCCGTCAACATATGCAGATTTGTGTTGTCCAGAGTTTTAGTAGATCCTGGAGCATCTCTTAACTTGATGAGCCTACAAACATTTGCCTATTTGGATATTGAAGCTCAAGAGCTTACGACCGATAAAATGATGTTAAGAGGATTCAACCAAAAGGGAGAAAGACTCCTTGGATCAATTACAATACTTATGAAGGTTAGAGAACTCGTGACAACCGCTAAATTTCATATCATCGACGCTAAGACCCCTTTTAACGCTCTACTGGGTCGACCATGGATTCATGAGCACAATATGGTTCCATCATCTCTACACCAGTGCATCAAATATTGCAAAGATGGTCAACAAATTTGCATCAAAGGAAACCTACAACCATTTTCAGTGCATGAGATTGGTATCCATGAAGATGCTGCCTATTACGCGCTTCCAAAGAAGACTGTCTTCTCTCATGAAGTTATCACAAACAAAGATGAAGATTCAGAAGAACTACAAAGAGGAGGTCATTCAACTCCACTTCAGTGATCTTATCACTCCCTTACGACGAGTTGGTGAAAGTTCTTTTATTTCGCGCACCCGAGGTTGAGGCTGGGGACGTGGATGAGGAAGGATCAACTTAATTGTTGAACGAACTAGGCCAACCATCAACATTGGTAATGAAGATAGTTTTGAAGATTAGATAATGATGACAAGATAGAAGAAACCTCAGTACGAGATATCCTTAGAAGATACAGAAAAGAATGAATATGAAACAATGTATGATTGGATAAACCACTATGTGAATGCTATGAGGCTTACTCCGATTATCCCTTAAAAGGTCGAGAGTTTAGAGGTCAAGGAATTCCGTAGTGTTGGTTCAAATCCGATCAAATTTTAACATGCTTCTACTTTTACTGAGCCTGAAGAACATGTAAATTTGGATGATGATTCTAATGAATTAATGGAATTGCCTTTTGGTTACTTCTTGCCATGTGTTCAAATGTTAATTCAACAGGGACACTTACCAAAGAAATGCAAAAAGTTAAATTTCAACTTTTTAAAAAGTTATGGAATGGTAAAAGTCGAACTCCAAATTGAAAAGAGGGTCTGAGATTTGGTACAGTCGGACCAGTTGATGATGCTGAATTTTACATGGTTGTTACTGGTGAGTTAGAAGAGGATTGCATCGGTATAGAGGATGACTCTAATGATTAACCAATAGAAGATGCTCCGCCTGAATTTGAGGAGGAAATTAAATCTAGCGTTGATGAATGAAAGAGATTAACCTCGGGACTTAAGAACGACCCCGACCTACATTTATAAGTTCTCTACTTAATGACGAAGAATCTGCAGAATTGATCAAACTATTAACAGAATTCAAATATTGCTTCGCATGGAGCTACGATAAAATGCCAGGACTGTCCGCAGAAGTTTGAGTCCATAAACTCTGTGTGGACAAGAATATAATCCTAGTAAAACAAGCTCCCAGGAAAACGAGATGTGGGTTCAATTCCTGCTATGCCTCATCCTAGTAGGTGTTTGTGCCATTGGGCCAGCAAAACTTGCTCTAATCTAGTGTGCGTCCGCTCCTGTTCGTGAATGCGCCTCAAAATAGAACAATAAGTCATCGCCGAGGTGAAGAAATTAATAGACGCCAACTTTATGAAAGAAGAGCAGTACTTCATATGTTTGGCTAATATTGTACATGTTAAGAAGAAAAATGGAAAAATCTGTGTTTGTGTCGATTTCAGATATTTGAATAAGGGATGTCCAAAAGACGAGTTTCCACTACCCATACCAGAGATGATGGTGGATATCACTTCAACAGATGAAATTTTCTCCTTCATGGATGAATCGTCGGGATACAACCAAATCAAGATGGCTCCCGAGGATGCAGCACTTACAACCTTTAGAACACCGATTGGAATTTTTTGCTACACAGTTATGCCATTCGTCCTAAAGAATGCTGGAGCAACATATCAACGTGCAATGACAAAGATTTTTGACGACCTCATTCACAACCAAGTAGAATGCTATGCAGATGATTTGGTCATCAAAAGTAAACGTAAAATAGACCATTTGTACGATTGGAGGATCGTGTTTGAACGGTTACGATGATATGACCTTAAAAGGAACCTCTTAAAGTGCGCCTTCGGCATTACCTCCAAGAAATTTTTGGGATTCGTTGTCCGTCATCGGGGAATCAAGATCGACCCGGATAAAATTAAAGCTATCTTAGAAATGCCTCCTCCTAAAAATTTGAAACAACTACTCTCGACATTAATTAAAAAGGATGCCAAATTTATTTGGGAAGAGAAATGCCAGCGGGCCTTTGAGAATGTTAAACAATATTTAATGACACCTCCTATCTTGGCAGCCCCTATCCCAGGGAAACAGTTAAGACTTTATACCGCGACTTTAGATGACTCTCTTGGAGCTCTCTTAGCCCAAGTCAATGATGAGGGTAAAGAAAATGCACTCTACTACTTGAGTCGTCGTCTAGTATCGATGGAGATAAGGTATCCAGCTATCGAGAAGCATTGTTTGTCGTTAATTTTTGCAGCTCAAAAGCTTAGACATTACATGCTTTCTCATAAGATTACCCTAATTTCGAAAGTTAATCCATTGCAATATCTGATGACCCGACAAACACTCTCTGGATGTTTAGAAAGACGGTCAATGATCTTATTGCAATTTGATTTAACTTTTGTTCCCCTTCAAGCTATCAAGGGACAAATACTAGCAGACTTTCTCGCTGCACACCCACTACCAGCTAGGTCCTCTCTCAACGACGAGTTACCTGACGAGCAAATACTACAAATGGAATTCTCCAGTGCGGAACGCTGGGAAATGTACTTCCACGGTGCTTTATCAGCTGGAAAAGACAAAGGATCAGGCACGGTTATACAGGCAAAGCAGGGACCAGTTTGATCTTTATCACGATAGATAAGGGTATGTTGAGGTTCTCATACCACCTGAAAGAGCCACGCACCAACAATGAAGCAGAATATGAATCTTTAATCATCAGGTTGGAAGTGACAATCTCAATGGATTTAACAGACATTGCCATCTACGGTGACTCCCAACTCGTCATCCAACAAGTCGCAAGACAATATAGAATTCTAAAACCAAGGTTAGCAGAATGCCATCAGTACACAATGAAGCTCCTGGAGCAGATTCCTGATGTGACTTTCTACTGGATTCCTAAGGGAGATAATGCCCATGCCAACGCTCTAGCAAAACTTGCTAAAAAAATGGCATGTCCCTTGGAGGATTCTATTGAAGTCACAGTGCAAGGAAGACAAGTCTTGTCTCGGATTGACTTTAAAACTCTTCATAAGCTTGGAAAAGAAGAAACAATAAATACAGTTGCAGACATAAACAAAGATTGGTGTAAGCTATTAATAGAATATTTGCATACTAGAAAGCTGTCAGAAGACAAGTCTGAGGCGCACCACATCAGAAGAAGGGCCATGTCTTATGCCCTGATGGGAAACATTCTCTACAGAAGATCATTCAATCAGATGGGGCTACGGTGTTTGAGCATAGTCGAAGCACAGAATATTATCAAATAGGTACATGTCGGATTGTGTGGCGCTCACCAGTCAGGGTAAAAAATGAGAATGAAGATCAAAAGACTCGGATATTATTGTCCAGCATGGGATGGTCTTACACCCAGAAAATGTCACCAATGCCAAGTGCATGGGATGGTCTTACACCAGCCTCCAAATGTGCTACACCCAACTGTTGCCTCTTGGCCTTTTGAGTGTTGG
Source organism: Phalaenopsis equestris (assembly GCF_001263595.1). Taxonomy (NCBI): domain Eukaryota; kingdom Viridiplantae; phylum Streptophyta; class Magnoliopsida; order Asparagales; family Orchidaceae; genus Phalaenopsis; species Phalaenopsis equestris. The sequence continues at coordinate 117,668 of NW_018250006.1, read as the reverse complement.
GGAATGGACATAATAGGTTCGATAGACCCTCCATCTTCCAAAAGACACAGGTTTATACTTGTCGCTACGGATTATTTCTCCAAATGGGCAGTGGCGGTACCGTTACGTGAGTTTATGACACAGCACATCCTTCAATTTTTCAAAATCCAAATTGTCTACCATTTCAGAGTACCGCAAAGAATAATTTCCGACAATGGGACGACTTTTAGAAGCACAAAGATCAATAATTTTGTCAAAAGACATGGGATAGATTGGAGATACTCTACGATTTACTATCCCAGAGCAAATGGCCAGACCGAGGCTTTCATCAAAACACTGGTAAAGATTTTGAAGAAAAGACTGGATGAAAACAGAAGGGATTGGTACAATAAACTATTAGAGGCCTTGTGGGCCTATCAGACAACTTTCAGGACTCCCACTCAGCATACAACCTTTATGCTTGTGTACGAGTCCGAGAACGTGCTACCGCTAGAAATCCAGAAACCATCTCTTAGAGTCACTGTTGCCAATCAGCTCACTACAGAAGAAAGTGCGAAACTTAGATTTGAAGAACTGGAAAGTCTTGAGGGAGAACGACTAGAAGCACAACAACATTTGGAGCTTTACCAAGCGAAGATGGTACAAGCCCATGACAAATTGGTCTGCCCAAGGACATTCAAAGTTGGTGACCACATACTTGTGCTTAAAAGGCCTATTCTTGCATGCCGCAAAATAGGTGGAAAAATCAAGCCAACTTGGGAGGGACCATTTGTCATTGAAAATGTCTACACAGGAGGAGCCTACCAGTTAGTGGACTTCTAGGGCAAAAGACCCATGTTACCAATAAATGGATGATAAATGAAACTTATTATGCAACCTGATGCCGCTTGCCTCTGCTTTCTTTGAAACTTTGGAAACTCTAATTATTTTGGGGTTATCTGTGTGACCAAATGTCTATGACCGGGTCCAAAATTTGTAATTACCTCAATATTATGAAAATTTTGAGAAAGAAATTTTTTAAACTTCAATTTTTTTCCTTTCTACCTTTCGAGTATAATGTTCCAAAAAAATTTAAACAAAACTCATACGTAAAATAAACAATTCATTTCACCAAAACAAACTAAAATTTAGTTTAATAAATACTTTATTTTGTTCTTGTTCATGCCAAGTTTTGGTCCACCGATGTCTTTCCTGTTGTCTGCAGAAAGATGTCGGGACAAAGACTGATCTTTGCTTTCCAGGATGGCTGGAGCCTCACACTAAATGAGGAGATGGCGCCGCAGGGCGGTACCATAGACTTCAACATGGATTTTAACCAGGTTGACATGGACTACGAAGGTCCTCTCATGGATGTAGTCATCTGCAAAGAGAAAGAGGGATTTCCTTCACTACTGAGAGTGACCGCTAAAGATAATGTATCACACAAAGGTAAGAACGTGATAACAGAGAAAGATCCAATGGAGGGGCCTAGCCGTCTGCCCTGATGGAAGGGCCCAGCCGTCTGCCCTCCATGGTAGCTACACTAGTCGAGGGCCTAGTAGCCTCCAATTACAAACGACTGCCAAGTACTTTGCTTCGCAGGACGCAACGCAGGAATGTCAGCCGCAAGAAGTAGAGGGCTTTTCTATGACAAGAACGCAGACTTTAGAGAGATGCGAACAACTTGCTCACCCCTATTTCTGAGGGGCATATTTATGATCCAGACCTCAAAGAAACTTCTTCTAGCCTACCCACCACAGATGAAGAACCAGGGTTCGTGACAGAGTCAGATACACTTTCAGTTTCAGATGTTTTATGCAAGGGTTCCCAACGTGCAACGCTGAAATACCGGCCGGGACTTCAGCCACGAGCGCGTTTGTAGAATGCCTCAATTCAATGTTCTACATTTACAGCGTTTCAATACATTGGAAGAGTATACCTCCAGCACCGATGGATCTCAGACTTCAGATTTTATGATGGATGAGCCATACGTCCCACTGGGGACAGATCAGTATGTACCATGGAGCCCAGGGTCATACATCTCGCTAGACGCCGAGTCTCGTGTTCCAGATCAATTAGCGCCAGTTTGGGTTCCTACCAATGCTCAAAAAGAGGAACGCCCGCAACATTTACCGACCCCTAGTACGATGGAGTACTACAAGATATGTAAGTTAAAGAAAAGAGAATTTGAATTTTATGAAGAATTTCAGGGAAAATTCATCAACATACTGGAGGGATTAGAACTCTATACCAGAGTCTTCTTAGAGACCGAAGAATGAAGTGTACTTGACTGCATTTTTGACCTAAGGGACAGAGGTCGAGCAGGTTTTCTTATGGAAAGGACCTATTTCGAGCCAAGGAAGTGGATGCGAGGAAAAGGAAGGTTTACTATCCAGTGTGGCTGCTGCTACAACTTCACAAATGATAAACAGGGAAATCCACATGGGATCCTCAGACACGATCAAGTAGATCCGCTATCACCTATGATAAAGTGGATGATCAAAAGAATGGTCAAATGGAGTATTCTTCCTTCTACCTACATTCCAAATGGTTGTATTATCAACATCTATGACGAGGGAGACTGCATACCTCCTCACATTGATCATCATGATTTTGTAAGACCCTTCTGTACGATCTCATTTCTGAGCAAGAGTAACATTTTATTTGGGAAAGAAATTGACATCATCAGCCCTGGTGAGTTTAGAGGCTCTGTGTAGATTCCCTTACCAGTTGGCTCAGTGCTCGATTTAAAAGGCAACGGTGCAACTGTCGCCAAACATTGCATTCCAGGGGTACGACACCGTAGGGTGTCTGTGACCTTCTGTAGGATGGACGACAGCAAAATACCACATGGATTCCAGCCAAACCTAGAACTGGAAGAGCTACTTTCATACAAGCTATGAGAGGGTTGTACCTCTAAGTACATGCAAAGAGAAATCTTATCAAAAAGCATGGCTTAGAAGGTCTGCTCGATCAGGAGCTCATCGTACCAGATACAGAGGGTCAGAGGGTTCACTTTTTTTTATAGCAACATGATATGTATTTGATATGTTCAGCCTACAATGTATTTATTGCATGAGATGATCTGGATGTACTTCAACATGGACTATATAGTGTACCTTTTTAGGCGTCAGCCTATGTTCGATCTGTAACATCTTTATGGGAGCACATTAATGGAAATTTCTCTCAAAATGTTCTCTTTCTTGTCAATTGCCTTTTTGTGCAATGGATGAAAGCCATGAACCACGCGTTGGTTCAGAATTTCAATGAACAATGAACAAAACAACAAATCTTTATCAATGAAACCCCCTCCAATGGATGTTAAGGCTTCCGATTCCTTCAAATTTCAAATTCTCTGAAGATCGGTGTGAGGCCCCCTTCCACGGATGTTAAGACGTCCAATTTCTTCACATATTCTCCACAAATTCACATGTGTGAATCTACATATTTTTTGCATAAGTACACATATTTTCTTGTCACCGCTTTGGTTGGATGTGACTCCTAGTGCTTTCCATCCGAACGTGACACACACACATATTTTTCCCTCTTAGGTTGGTTGTGAGTTCTAGTGCTTTCTTTCCTAACATAATGCACATATTTTCTTGTTACCTCTTGAGTTGGATGTGAGTCCTAGTGCTTTCTTTCTCAATGTAGCATATATTCTACTGTCACCTCTTGGGTTGGATGTGAGTCCTAGTGCTTTCCTTCTTAAAGGGAGACACATACTTTCTTGTTACTTATTGAGTTGAATGTGAGTCCTAGCGCTTTTCTTCTCAACGTAACACATATATTTTCTTTTCACCTCTTTGGTTGGATGTGAGTCCTACTGCTTTCCTTCCTAACATGACACACATATTTTCTTATTACCTATTGAGTTGGATGTGAGTCATAGTGCTTTCCTTCTCAATGTAAAGCATATATTTTCTTATCACCTCTTGGGTTGGATGTGCGTCCCAGTGTTTTCCTTCCTAATGTGATGCACATATTTTCTTGTTACCTATTGATTTGGATGTGAGTCCTAGTTCTTTTCTTCTTAGTGCTTTCCTTCCTAACGTGACACACACACATATTTTCCTGTCACCGCTTAGGTAGGATGTGAGTCTTAGTGCTTTCCTTCCTAACGTGACACACATATTTTCTCGTTATCTCTTGAGTTGGATGTGAGTCCTGGTACTTTCCTTCTTAATGTAACACACATATTTTCTTATCACCTCTTGGGTTGGATGTGAGTCCTAGTGCTTTCCTTCCTAACGTGACGCACATAGTTTCTTGTTATCACTCAAGTTGTATGTAAGTCCCACCGCTTCTGTCCTCAATGTCGTAGATATTTTCTTTGGAGCCGGATGCTAGCCTCTGTGTTTTCCATCTTGATTCGGTCCTTCAACACAATCCTATTCACATGTTTTAAAATAAGTTTGAAGACCACCTTAAATGGATTATGGCAGCTGATTCTTATTTCGAGATTGATACCCAAAATTCAATTCCCACCTTGAGGTCAGCACTTATATACTGGCTCCCATCCTTTATAAATACCTGAAATTCAAAACTCAAAATTCACTCTTCGATCCCAAGCAAGAGTCCCTACTCTTTGATTTCAATCAAACAATCATCTGCTAAATTCCCAGCAGAAAAAAAGCCCAGCAGAAAAAAATCACACACACAACTCTACACATACTTTCGGGTCTGTTGAGTTAGGAGTTTGTATTGGTTTTTATTGATATCTTCGGTCAACGTCAATACGCGCGGTGTGCTTGCCCAACACACCACACTTGTTGGGGGTCCATTTGTTGGCCTCACTTTTGGTTGAGATTTAGTTTTTCCTCTTTAGTAGTCTAAGGTCTAGCCACAGGACTTTCTTACTGACTATTATTAGGAAAATAGACATGGAACCCACACCATTAGAAATTTTACACTCCTCTTTACTCAGCTTGAAGTTCCACATATTGGTCCCAACCTCTAGCACTTAGTATGTGGGGTCATTATAAGGGAACTCAAGATGAGTCACCCATTAGGACTGCTCGACCTTAGGGTTGACCCTGGGTGTTGGTCTAGGGCTTAAGGTACATACTTGCACTCACAATCACTCACTATCCTAAACTTAAACTTCTAGGCTTTGATCCCTTCATACTTTTGGGAGACTCATGTAGGTGGTCTCCTAAACCCATTAGCCCTAGGCTAGGGTTTGGCTAAGATCACTACATAGAGGACCCAAAATGGGATTTCCATTGGTCCATCGCTTATTGATGGTGGTTGGCACTCCAACTCTACCAAGATATCCAACTTAGCCTTTTACCTTTAAACTCCCCCAAACTACCTAGATACCCTTGGGACCACAAATTTGGCCAAAATTTTCAAATCTAGACAAAATACTCAACTTGACTCAAAAATCATTTCAAACACTTTGAAAAACACCCAAACTACCCAAAATCACCAAAATTGGCCAAATTACGAAAATACCCCTCCTTACCCCAAAATTCCAAAATTTTGAAAAAATCGCAAAAAACCAAATCTCAAAATTTCCTAAAACACCCCAAATATTCCCAGTTTCATTTTTCTCAACTATCACATGACCTAACTTGGCCAATTTGACCATTTTGACCAAATCCCCCAAATTGCCTTTAAAGGCCTAATTTCCCCAAATTCACTCCAAATGTCCATCAATTGGGGCCCAATTTTTCCCAATTTCAATTATAAACTCAAATTAATTCTATATGAACAATTTAAACCAAATTCAAGATCAATTATCCCATTTTTTGAGCCTAATTTTGATCTAAATCAAACCCCCAATTTTGGCCATATGACTTAATCTCACCAAATTGAACCTATAGTCTGCTCAATTTGCCACAGTTTATGTTGAAAACTCTTCATAACACTCCTAAACATCAAAATTTAACTTTAATTTGCCTTGGTGAAGCCCCAATTTCATTAAATTTTGACCCAAGCCCAAAAGCCCCAATTTTGCCCTAAATGGCCATACTTCAAAATTCCACCAAATTGATTGCCTTAACCCCAAAATTGTCACCCAATTTATGTTGAAAACTCTTCATCACATTCCTATTGACCATTCTAAATAATAAATTTGGACTTAGCCCAAGCCTAGCCCAATCTAGACCCAAGTCTAGTCTAACATATTGAAATTGACGAAAATCCCAAATTCCTTCAAATTTGGCCCCCAATTGAACTCAAAATCACTTCAAGTCTTCACCAAAAATTATCATGAAAATTATCTACACAATGTTGATCAATTTATTGGGCTCAAGGTCATGTCTAGCCTAGCCCAAACCCAAGCTTTGGCCATTTGCACCCTCGTGGACCCCTTCACCAAAAATTAACCTAGCCATGTCAAATTGGCCAACAAAGTCATCAAATTAACTCCACCTCAGCCATGGGTTAGACCCTAAGACTGAGCCAAAACCCATCTAACCACCTAAACTAAGACATGGACCAAAGGTCCCCAAAATTAAGGGATTTTATTTCCAAAAAATGCAAATGCTTAAGATACCCTTACCAAAATTAAACCCCATTGCATTAAATTGATTTGACAGATTCCCCTGGATGCCGTGAGCTCCTAGCTACCACCCCCTTCCATGATCGACCAGCCTAGTCATTGGAGAAGTCAAAATCAAGGGCCACCCCCTCTTGAATTTTACCCAAATCAAACCTAGAGGCCAGCTCAGCCAAACCAAATTGTAGAGCTCCTCTGCCCTCCACCTAAGCACCACAATGCACCCACACATTTGCCCTGAAAGCCACCCCATAGCCATTTTTATAAAAACTCGCCTCCACGGCCATGGGAGGTGTGCTAAAATTTTCTCAAAGAGAGCATCCCAAATCACTCACAGAGCATCTTTGAGATCTCCACAACCCATTCCAATCACTCCATTGCCTTGATTCCCCCTGTGTAACCGTAATTTTGAGCTTGAAAATTAGGGCAGAAATAGGACATCCCTAAACACTCCACCAAACACCTTCACAACAATAAGAGAAGACAAAGCCCCATCAAATTACCCTCTGAAATAGCCTCTACAATAGCTCTAGACCAACAACTAAAATCGGTCTTGAATAAAATCATACATAGGCTTTACACCAAGACTCGAGGCTCAATATCTAGTGTCCTTGGATCCTAACGAACGTGCCAAGACCCTCTGATTGAAGCTTCAATTCTAGAGTCAAGGTATAAAACTTCTCTTATTCTTGAGCCTATTTGAACTCTTCATTTGTTTTGAATTTATTTAAAAATAGTGCCGACACATGGCATCATAAGCGTATGGATATGTTCCTCTAGTGTAGACAAGCATTTAAAAAAAATTCACTTAATTTGGTTAAGAAATGAGAGAGATCTTAAGCCTAGAAGATGGAAGGTTCTTAGGCTAGGCTATCGGGGATGATGACGGGGAGCCGACGATCGCGCGTTTATCGGATGGACGATCGAGATCAAGTTGGGCATTGCTTTGGAACATAAACCGCAGGTCGAGTCAGCATTGAGGTGGTCGGTGGCGTGAAATGGGAGTGCGCCGCATGGAGCTTTGGAGTCGTTGTAGGTTGAGGTGGCGTCGCGTCCCTTTATTCGTTGATACACCTAATATATATAGTATTTTTAGACACATTTTTATACCTATTTTTGAGATAATGCATTTTAATGGAAGGTATTTTTGTTTTTTTCTTGTAGATACAGGTAAAAAGGGTGAAAAATGCTTAAAGGAGTGAAAAAAGATAAAATTTTGAGCAAAAAGGTTTTATGACACCACTATTTTCTATTGGATTCACTTAGTCTAAATGAATTTGCAAATGAATTTGTTGCTAAACTCAACTTAATGAGTTTCATAATTTCATTTAGACCGTAGGAAGCCTCGTTAGCAACTGTAGGTTACCTCCTCCGATAGATTCCTGATCATCTAATAGAGACGTCTTAATTTAGTTGCAGTTGTTGTTTTGTGTGATGTTGTGATTAAATTTTGAGTTGAATTATATTTTGATTGTTGCGGAGGTGATTTTTATCTTGATTGATTTTAGTTTTGGTTTTGGTTTTGGTTTTGGGGCTATCCTAAAAATTTTAGTTTTCAGGTTCCCATTGTTGTTTAGCATGCAAGTTTGTGTTAACATCAAAAGTACTGTATGAAAGTACAAGAAAGACGACTCTATAAACTGTAAAAGCATACCTGCCGAGTTTTTTCATTCCACCACCTGAAACTCAAAATGCATGTTAGGGCATTTTATGTGAAGCAAGAAAGTAGAGTTTTAGTGACCTACCTAAACCTAGGTCATATCTTGGTGGGTCCCTATTAATTTGATTAATGGTCCCTATTAATTTGATTAAGGATCATATTAAGTTTAGTAGACCTCCAAGGTATCCAACAGGTCTGGAGGAAGAAGCAGGTCCATGCTTCCCTCTCACCGCCTGGTGAAAAGCATCGAGCTCATTTTAACTTATTAGGTTGCTTAATAAATCCATCCTAAAAATACTTTTAATGTTCATTGAACATTGATGCTTTAATTACTCTTAAGAGTAGGGTAATTATCATTTGTGATTCAATTTGTAAATTATGTGGGTGAAAACCAGTGCTATCAAAGACATTTAGCCAATTTTTTTAATTTGGGCTTGTAGTGTTTAAAGATGTTCAATTTTAATTATGTTCACTTTTCTAATCCTTATTTAATCATATTTGATTTAGCTTGGTCACTACTAAGCCCTTGAAGATTTTCGTTGATGTCTTAGTTATTTTTGAAAGGAGATTAAAATTTTAAGTGATGATGATTCATTTTTAAAACTTTTGAAAATCTTTTGAACCTCAAGGGTATTAAATTAGTGAGTTATCAACTTCCAAAGTCATACCCCTAAGTCTAAGGTTATTTAATTTAATGAACTTCCAAACTTTAATAATTTTAGGAAATTACAATTTTATCTTTCATTTAACAAAAGCGAGATTGGTTTCTACCAATTAATTCCCTTATGTTTTAATCATCCAAATAAGTTGGTTAAAATCAGATGTTACCCTTTTCCCTTTTTGAATTAAGCATAAATGTTTAATTAAAACTAAAGATCCAAAATTACTTTTTTGCCTCTGAAGCTCAATCACTTCATAATTTATCAAATTTAATCCAAATGACTTTGGAATTTTCATCCCACCTCAATTATGGGTCAATCAAGACATCAAGGGAGAAAATGTGATTTTTCAAAATTTAATTTAATTTACATAATTATTTTTATGCAAAAATAGGATTTTCAAAAAAAATTCCATAACTTGACCAAGATAAAGTCTAATAACTTGAAATTTTTACTAGAGGTAGACTTGGAACAAAGAACCATTTGGAACAAATTTCATGATTTATTGAGTTTTTTTGTGAATTATTAGACATATTTTACGTTTTGGAGCATTTATTAATTATAAAATATTTTAAGAGTGGAAAATTAAGTTTTATATTTTGAAAAATCTACCTAAGCTCAGAGAACATAGTGAAGCAAATTTTACATTTTTCTAATTTCTATTTGATTTATTGGAATTATTTTGGTGAAAATCTATTTTTACTCTTTAAAAAGTATTTTAAGCTTTAAAATTCAATATCTTCACTTGGAAAATTAAGAAAAATATTCCAATTATTCTTAAGTGCTTATGAAGGAATTTAGAATAATTCTAGGAATTTTTTTATTTCTCTGACTTTTATCATTTTTAATTATCTAAAATATTTAAAATAGGCTAAAAATGAAGTTTTTACCTTAAACACCATTTTTTTTTAGAAAATTCTTCTGATCACAAGGACCTCCAAAAACAGTTTTCATAATTTTTTGAGTTATATTTTGATGATTAAAAATCATTTTACGGTAAAAAATGTCATTTAACTTAGAAAATCAATTTGAGTTAATAAATGAACTCCAAATGTTTTGAAATTTTTATGGGGTGTTTTCTGAACTTTGAATCTTATTAGATTTTAAAAATCAAGTCATTTAGATATTTGTGTTACCCAAAATTAATTTTATTTGTGTTTTAGGGTTGGTGAAAATTAGGTGCATTCTTAATGACTTAACCCATGCAATATTTTCTAAAGGATTCTCTAGTCATAGATAACCTTTCAAAATTTTATTGGAATTTTCTAAGCAACATGCTAATTATTATGATTAATTTATGCCAAATAATAGACATAAACTTGGAAAATATGGACCTCTATCTAAGGATCTCCTCTGACTTTGGAAAAATCAGGGAATGTTCCCTAAGACAAAGGCAACATCTTGCTAAAATTTCAAGTCATGGTGAAATGTCTACATGCATGGAGAATCAAAAGACTCAAAATAGTATTTAATTAATTAAAAATAAAACATGCATCAAATAAACTTCAAACCATTTCCACATTGTTCTCCTTTATTCACTAAGCCCTAAGGTATTTTTATTTTATTTTTATGATTTTTCTTCACCAAGATATGAATTTTTAAAGTTTAGGGACATTTTGTGATTTATTTAATTCCCTATTTATCTATTTAAATGAGCGGCGCCACCTCATCCTAAGAAACTCTGAAGCTCTATGCGACGTGCTCCTATTTGACGTCGCCATCCACCTTAGTGGTGACTAGGCTCGCGGTTCGCATAAGAAAGTGATGTTCGGCTTGATCTCATCCATTGGTGAGATAAACATGCGATCAAACGGCTCCCCGTCATCGTCTCCAATGGCCTAGCCTGAGAATCGTCCATCTTCAAGGCTTGATATCTCCCTTATTTCTCAACCAAATTGAATGAAATTTTTTTTCAAATGCTTTTCTAGACTAGAGGAATATATCCATATGGTTAAGATGCCATGAAGTTAAGCCTAAGCAAATGGAGAATTTAAATAGGCTCGGGAAGAGGAGGAGACCAATACCTTTGCTCTGAGAAGGGAAGCTTCAATCAGAGGTGCTCGACAAATTCGTTGGAGTCTAAGGAGACTTGAGATTGAGCCTCTTACTGTCGTGAAAGGTCTAGGTATGAATTTGACCAAGCTCGATTTCAGGTGTTGGTCTCGAGCTATGCTAGGGTCTCTGTGGAAGAGGGATTTGATGGGGCTTCTCCTTCTTTCACTGTGGTGAAGGTGTGGGTAAGTTTAATTTGAGTTTGCTGGATTGTGGAGGTGTATTGAGCTCTGTCCTAGTCTTAGGCAGAAGTTTGAACTCAAAATTGAGCTTCCACAGTGAGAGTCAGTGGGGGAAACTGGTTGGCTTGATCTGAGGAGGTCTCAAAGAGTCTCTGCGAGCAATTTGGAGGGATCTCTCTGAGAACATTTCAACTCTCTTTCCATGGTCGTGGAGGGGAGCTTTTATAAAAATGGTCGTGGGATGGCTGTTATTGCCAATTAGGGGGTGGAAAGTGATGCCTTGGTGTGGAGGGCAGGGAGGCTCTAACATGTGATTTGGATGAGGTGGCCTCTAGCTTTGAAATGGGTTTGATTTGGAGGAGGTGTCTCATGGTTTTGGTGCTTTCCAGCCACTAGGCCAGCCGGCCAGGCCGGGGGAGGTGGCTAGGTGGTCAAGTAGCAAGTGGAATATGTCACAGCTATTAAATGAGTTGAGGTTTAGTTTTGGCAAAAAATCCAAGGATTAAGAAAGTATGAAATCAAAATCCCTTGATTTAGGGGACCTTTGGTCCGTGGCTTTGCTTAGGTGGTTTTATGGGGTTTATCTTGGTCACTAGGGTCCAAATAATGGCTGTGAAGTCATTAATATTGTGGCTTTGGGGTGATTACGCTAATTTTAGTGCATGGGTCCAATGTGGGTTCAAATGAACAAAACTTGGGCTTGGACTTAGTTAACCATGTCAATTGACCCAATTTATTGATGCATTTAATGTAAATGATTGTAATGAACAATTTTAGAGAAGGATTGAAAGGATTGTGAGTTCAATTGGGGGGTCAAATCGGAGGATTTTGGAGAGTTGGTCATTTTCGGCATGATGGGCTAGACTTGGGTCTAGATTGGGCTAGCCTTGGGATAAGTCCAAATTGATTATTGAAAATTTTCAATAAGAACATCATAAAGAGTTTTAAACATAAAGTGGGTGCCAATTTTGGGGCTAAAGTATTCAATTTGGTGAAATATGGAGGAATAGCCAATTTGGAGCTTTTTGACCTACGTAGAAATTAAATGAAATTGAGGCTTCACCAAGGCTAATTGAAGGTCAAGTTTGATGTTTAAGATTGTTATGAAGAGTTTAGGGTCCAAATTGAGACCAATGGAGTAGTCCATGGGGTTCAATTTGGTGGAACCAAGTCATAGGGCCAAAATTAGGGTTCTGATTTAGATCAAAATTGGGCTCAAATCATGGGCCAATTGAGCTTGTATTTAGTTTAGATTGATCACATGAAAGGTAAATTTGAGTTTAGGATTGAAATTGGGGGAAATGGGGACCAATTTGATGGACATTTGAGGTGGATTTGAGGAGATTGGGCCTTCAAAGAATTTGGGGATTTTGGTCAAAATGGCCAAAATGGCCAAATTAGGTCATGTGGTAGTTAAAAAAAGTGAAATTTGGAATATTTGGAGTGTTTTGGGAATTTTTGGTTTAGTGCTTTGGGAATTTTTGGTTTTTTTTTTTAGAATTTTTGGAATTTTGGGCTAAGGAGAGGTAATTTGGTAATTTTCGGTAATTTGGGTAGTTTCAAGAGGCCAATTTGGATGTTTTCAAAAGGGTTGAAATGATTTTTTAATAAATTTGGGTATTTTGGGTAAATTTGAGAATTTTTGCAAAATTTAGGGTCCTATGGGTATATAAGTAATCTGAAATTTGGGGCAAAATGCCAAGTTGAGTATTTTTGGTAAAATTAGGGTGCCAACCACCATAAATAAGTTATGGACCAATGGAAACCCCATTTGGGTCCTCTATGTACTGGTCTTAGCTAAACCCTAGCCTAGGGCTAGTGGGTTTAGGGGACCATCTACATGAGTATCCCAAAAGTATCAAGGGATCAAAGTTAAAAAAATTTTGGGTTTGCATTTATGAGTGATTGTGAGTGAGGTGATTGTTGATGAGTGACTTAGCTCTAGACCAACACCCAAGGTTAACCCTAAGGTCCAATAGTCCTATAAGAACTCTTCTTTAGCTCCCCCATAGTGACCCCATCTACTAAGTGCTAGAGGTAAGGACCAATATGTAGAACTTTAAGTTGAGTAAAGAGGAGTTTAGAATTTCTAATGGTGAGGGTTCCTTTTCTAGTTTTCTAGGAATTGTCAACAGAAAAGTCTTATTGCTAGACCCTAAGCTATTAAAGAGAAAAATCTATACCTCAACCAAAAATGAGGTCAACACAGGTAAAAAGGGTGAAAAATGCTTAAAGGAGTGAAAAAGGATCAAATTTGGAGCAAAAAAGTGAAAAAAGTGCAAATGAGTTTTTGCGGCTAGATGCCAGATCTAATGCTTAAGCCCCCGTGACAGTTACTAGACGAGTAAAGTTGGTTCGAGTAAAGTTTGTTTCTACAAATTTTGAAGAGGTTTTTTAGGCACCCATTGAATTAATAGGTGGTTATAATTACCATGGACAAAAATTATCACAAAAGGATGCATATCTTTGGGAAATACATCGAATTGGAACACATTTTGAAGAGTTTCCAAGGCACCTCTTGGAATACTATAAAAGAAAGAAGAGAGGACTTTGAAAAGAGTCTTGAATATACTTGAAAAGTTTTGAAAGTTCATCATTTCGGGAGTTAGTTCGGAGAGATTTTTAGACACCACTTTTACTTTTATTTTATCCTTTTTGTTATTTTATTTTGAGTTATTGTAAAGGGAAGATAAAGGGAAGAGAATTATTGTAAAGGGAAGAGAATCAAAGGAACTTCAAGAGTTTAGCGGAGGACTTGAGATAAGTTTTTATCTTTTTGTTTTGAGACTACTTTTGGTTTTAATTGAGACTTGTTATTGGTTTCACAATGATTTCTACTTTTAAACTAAAATGTGATTTTATTTTCTCCATGGATTTTGAGTAGATTTGTTTACCTTTCTTCTTAAAATGATAAGTAATTAAGTTTTAGATGGAAATTGTGGAGAGTATTATTCTTTAATGTTGGAAGAAGTGGTGATAATTTAAATCCGTGCACTTCATTTACTTCTTGGTTTGGCCAATCCAGATTTTAAAATTTGTTGTGAGAACATGTAAGAACCGGACTGGTATTGTCTCAGTCAACAATTGGAAAGAATCACATGAGGTTGTATGAATGAGAATATAGTTCATATGACTAAGTGCAAATAAATAGGGAAATGTTCATTGAAGGGTGTAGAGTTAGAGGACTTTAAAGTGACAGGTTAAAGCCCCCAACTTGGTTTATTGTGATACGAGATGTTAACGAGATGTTAGACCCCAGGTGGAGGGAATTGAGGGAACTCTAGAGTGAGAGCTAGTATCTTCCTTTCCCAGCCGGCCTTCAAAACTATTAAAACTTTAAATTAGCCAATGATCTTTATAGCAACTCTAGTAAGGGTAAAGAATATTATTACTCCTATTTGACACAGCATAATTTGCATACTTCCACAATAGAATTCCTATACTTATTACTAATTCATCATAAGAAGAAAGATATTTTTCTTATTAAGTTCTTTTCGTCTACAAAACTCTTGTTATCTTTTTAAGTTACTATTTTGTCAAATGTAAAAAATACCAAAAATATTTGAATTTTTATTACTGCAAAATATATTCAGTTTAAGTAATTGTCTTTTTAATAATTGTAAGTAATTGTCTTTTTAAAAATAGAAAGTTTTCTAAATGTGCATATTATATAAATTCCCTGTGGGTTCGATATTCAGGTCTTAATAAAAAAATCTTATATTACTTAACAACGATACATATACTTGCGTAGTATCCCAGTATATATTAATTAAAAGTAAAATTCTTATTTTTCTTCAGGATTAAGTTTTTGGTTATGTTGTAAAAAAGGAAATATAAGTGAAATATAATCTGAATTATTGTTGTACATTGCATATTATCAGTATATAGGGATCAGTCGCCAGCTTGTCGATTCTCGTATACTTTACCCATTTGAATAAATCTCGCTCTCAAATCGTATTAGGGATTTGAAGAGGAGAAGAATCAAATAAGAAGGAACATACGATAAAGCGACAAATAAGAGAAAACACAAAACATGGAGAGCCTACGTGTGGTAAACCTCGCAAGGATAGGTTAAGAGTGTCTGCCCAAACAAGATTGGGTGAAAACACCTTAAACCAATATCCATGAAAGAATACCTACATAAACTACCCATAACCAGAGAATCAGGTGTAGGTGTCCGTTCTGGGGTCAAGAGCACTCCCAAGGGGGCGTATCCCATTTGGTTAATTACATCTTGGGGGTACTGACCGTGACTTTATATATGCTTAAAAATAGAAGTATTTAATATTGTTGCTAAAAGATTTAATTCCTTAGCAATAGTACAAAAACTTAATAACAGATATAGATTCAATAAATATGGACGTAATAAATATTCAATAATTGTAAAGTCACACTTATCAATGCAAGTATACACATCGCTCAAGTAATATAGGGCTCTAATGGAGTCCTAGGTATCGATCCCACAGGGAGTAAGTTTAGAACTACGAACTAAGATTTTATAAAAGTAATACTTTAATCACAAAAATGAAGTTCAATTGCTTATTTATCACTAATAGGCAATTGAAATAAATATGTAATTTTAATAACTATTAAATAATTAATTTTACTAACAAGGTTTTTAATGTGATATTTAATATATAAGAAAGCATCCTTCTCCTTGTTAAGAAATTATAGTGAATGGATAAAGTGAATTTGTTCAAATTATATTGTGTCAAACAGGAGCATACCTATTCTTCACCCTTTGGTCGAAGCATATAGAACATTGACTAATCCTACGCTTGTTTACTGAATCTGCGGCTAGGATGGGAGGATATCGGCTCTCACTTCGGAGCTCCCGCGTTCCGCTCGCCTGAGGGCTAACATCTACACTTCAGCAGCCAAATGATAGGACTGAATTGGGGATTTTAGTTTTTCACCCTAAAATCTCCAATTCTATGCCCGATAATATTATTTTCCTAGTTATTTGCACCCAACTTCCAAGAGCTTTGACCTCCCTGAATCTTGGATGTAATCTTCACTTTAGTTTTAAAACTCAACATATTTTAACAAATAAATTGGCCAGATTGAAAGTAAATTAAGATCGAAGTGAAAAGATCATCACAATTTCTTAAACATTTTCATGGCTTCACCAATTTAAATCACCATTTCACAAATCTCAAGACAAGGAGAAAGACAGAAAATTACTCAGATCTCGTGGGGAAAACACAAGAGAACTTGGAATTCATATATAAAATCAAAGTCATACAAACTACAACAAGTAAATAACTTATCTTTAATTTCTCCCTAAGAAAACTCCTTGAATCTCTTCCTTTCTTTACAACAAACAGAATTCCTCTCTCACTTTTCCTCCACTCTTACAATCTCTCGAAGAATTCTTCACACTTTTTACACTCTATCAAACACTAATGGAACCTTTCTAACCTCCAGGAACTCTAGCCTCTCCCATTTTTTGGCCAAAATCTTCTTTTGAAGTTGTGGATGAGCTTGTCCAAGAGTTGCCTAAGCATCCCTTCAAAATTTTTCCTTATCGAAAGCCTTATTGGTCATAGCCATCGAGCTCACCGTTGGCGGCCTCAAGGGCACCACGAGGGCGCCATCGGCGTACTTTCTTAATGAATTAATTCTAGAGTCTCAAGAAAATCTCACCATCGGTGAGGTCGATGGCACCGTCGGCGCCCTAGTTCAATTATTCACATTTTCGTCCTTTTCGCTCCAAATTTGTTCCTTTTTGCATCTTTTTGCTCCAATGACCCTAATTCATCATTCAAGCAACAAAACATCAAAAATACCTTTCTTTAAAGTGTAATATTATAAAAATAGTTTAAAAAAGGTATTAAAATCTCAACATAATTTTCTCTGGTTAAAATCCCCCAAACTTAACTATTACGTGTCCTCAAGTAATTTTAGTACTATGTAAAAGTTATGATCTATTGTAGTAGAGTTTTAATTCAGAAATACTATAAGTTAATTTAAATAAATATCATGGTGAGAATTTCAAAAAAAATTCAAGTAATTGAATTAACTCTGTAGCCACAAGATTATCTAGTCATCAAGTTTAAGAGTTCTAGTTTTCTATTCATTTCAAGAATGACTATATGTTGCAATATTAAGTCACTTAGAATATCCAAAAGATGGGAATTTCATGAGAACACTTCTAGTAAAAGATCTATTTCATAAATATAAGTTCAGGAATGTATTTAAGTTTTCCCTTTTGGTAGGTCCAACGAAACAAATTTTTTATTAGGCATATTCTCAAGCTTCTCCACAGTTTCATATTTTTTTCTTTCTTTCCACTTTTTCCTTTGGATTGCTTTCAATTCTATATTTTTTTTTTCAGGGATTGTTTTCCATCCTTTCTTTCTTCTTTTTTCAAGTGAGGATTACTATATCTTGATAGCCTTTAATGATTTTGAACATCACCTTTCTTTTTCTAAATTTGAAACTCAAAGCATTGCTTTACCTTCTAAATATTTCATAGTTTTTACATCATTGAGCCCCAATCTTTTCTTCTCAAATGAATTTCCAGATTCTTAATACTTCAAAATATAGTTTCCTTTACTTTAAATAGTTAACTATACTCTTATACCTTATACTAAAATATCTTAAGTTACAAAATTAATTTTCATTACAAAAATATTTCTTTAAATCTACCATAATATTTAAATAGTTACAAAAATATAGTTACCTGAATTAAATTCACTACATAAAATCATAT
>NW_018250006.1:98967-99914 GCF_001263595.1 Phalaenopsis equestris | reverse complement strand
TTAAATAGAGGACATCTAATAGTTAATCTTTTTCTTCCCTCTCCCAAACTTAAATGTTTCAATATGAAATATTACAAGTGGAAAGAAAAACTTTAAATATAAATCATACCTTAGTATTTTAGGCATTTTCATCATTCTGAAATTTTTGCAGGCCTTCTCAAAATTTCTACTTCACCTGGTTTGTAATATTAGGAACTTTCTACACATATAAATCATTAAAGAAATTTCTGGGTAATGAAATTTTGAAATATGTATAAAACTAAAACATTAAACAAGCACAATAATTCCTAACACAACTACAATGCTAAACCAAACAATTACAACTAAAATGCGAAATAAAAATCACATTACATTACAAAATACTACTCAACATCTATTATACTAAACATGCAAATTTAACTATTACACCAACAAAAATTAAAAATTATCTAAGTACAACATAATAATAAAAATGAAAGTCCAAATACACACAAACATTCATTTCTATTACAAAAGATCACAAAAATAAAAGTACAAATACAAGTACATCAATTACATTCAAATATCAAAATCCCAAACTATGTCTTCATCTCCTTGATCAGCAGGTGGATCGGGTTGATACTGAGTATATCGGGGGCACTCAGGAAAAGTAACATCAGGCTCACCTCTGTAGTGTCGGGCCTGAGCTTTGTAACAAGCTATCTCAAAATTTGAATGCCTCTAAAGGTACTCACTATCGTAATCATGTTGACGTTATAAACCTCTAATTATTTCATTTATTAACTCCATACTTTTCCGCTGTAAGTTCAACTCATTCATCAAGTCAGTTAGAGTAAGGGAACTAGAAGGTGGAAGGTCATAACTTTAGAGGGGACATCTCTACTACTAGAAGGTTCTTCACTCCTACTTCAAGTTCTCCATTTCTCATGGGATTTATAAGTTTTTAAATTGGCCTTACTAATGGGTTT
>NW_018250006.1:94027-98596 GCF_001263595.1 Phalaenopsis equestris | reverse complement strand
AGAGAGGCAGCTATAAGAGTCTGGGACTTCCTAAAAGGTGTTGATGCGGGCGGCAGTAAATTCAATAAGGAATCTACGCACTTGAACGATTCCATCTTCAGAATAGATTACATTGGCTTAGATCTCCTTCACAACATTTGCATCAGCTTTATTGGTCATGTAACAATTCGTGGTGTAACAGAAGTTTTCCCACCTCCGCTCGGTAATAACTCGTTCAATTTCTCCTCTCGGACTTCAAAAAATTGATCTTGTATGCATTTCTTTCCTTCAAATACTGAAGTAAATTTTATTTGAGCCATCGCATTGATGAAACGAGACTCGTCGAACTCAATCGGTCTCTTTTATCGTGGAGCCATTTCAATCTAATCAAATTGTAGAAAAATTCCAAAATATACTTCAAATATGCAAATAATGGCTTCCAAAAGTAATTTTAAGAGTTCAACACTAAGTTTCATGAATTTCTTCCCAATATTTTCTTCACATTCTCAAAATTTTTGGATCTCCTCTATGTGGAAGAAATCCATAGTCAAAATCAAATATTTTTAGTTTGGAGTGAAGCTCTTACCTAGAGATGATCAAATCCGGTGTCAAAAAGCCTTGAAATTGCCTCCTAATCCAAGATCTCTCAAGCCCTAGGTCAAAAATTGCATTTTTAGGAGGAAGGGGGCAGTTGACTGGTCAAAATCGCGGTTAAAGGCGTTTTTTTGCGAGCTCACCATCGGCGGGGTCAATGGCACCTTCGGCGCGCTCTATTGAAATTTAAATCCTATGTCTTAGGAAAAATCAGTCCTTGGCGGCGTCGAGGGTGCCATCGGCCGTCGAGGGTGCCATCGGCGGGCTCTATTGATTTTGGTCAATTCCGGGATTTTTGAGATTTTGATCAATTTCAAGCCTTAACGACATCCGTTTAATCATTATATACATAATTTTAAGTGACTAAATGATGTACTTATCATAAAAAAACTCTCACAAAACAAAACATCACTTTTATATCTAAATTCCAAGGGGTACAATATACGATACACCCTAAGTTTGATATTTTCTCAACCTCAACACATTAATTCAGCATCGCAATCCAAGCCACAACACTCAAAACACTGTAACAAAACATCCTATGCTTAGTCTCAACTATACAGAGATCTAAAAGCATAATTCTAAAGCAAAGCAAATACGAAGCTCAGACCAAAACACATAGATAGAAAGCTAGTAATATAAATCTATTATTCTTCAGATTCAGTACTAGATTCTCCTCTGAGATCACCCATTGATTGCACATGAACGAAGAGGTTGTAGAAGGGTCGGAATGGGAAGTCTTTATTAGAATCCTCGTCTATTAATTTCATCCTCCTCATCTGTCATATCAAACTATCTTCTAAATGTCCAGAGTGATCAAAATGTTCTTTCATCCTCCAGTCTAGATGATCGAAGAAATCGGAGATATTATTAATCGCATTCATCACCTTTTGTACCTTCTTCTCTAATTCCTTGATTTGGCACAGGATCACCCAATTTTATCAGGAATTAAGGGTTGAACTGACAATGAATTTTGAGATGATTGATCTACTATAATGGCCATGTCATTTTCATCTTCAAAAGCTGGGAATCTCTCAGTTGGGTCCAAAGTCTTCCAAGGTAGAAGTAACTTTTCCCAATTTTCGTAGGACACTTGGAACTGAATGCAAAGTGAGAAAATTGTGGAAGGGTGTCCAAGCCCATAAGTTGATCCATGAACGATCAGACCCGAAACCAGCTTCACAATTATTGATCTAATATCGATCGGCAGTCTCCTTTGGATGCAGTAATTCAAAATAGCACTTTCTTTAGACACTTTACCGATCTTCATTATCGGTAACAGTTTTGCAGAAATAAAAAAGTGTTAGTATTTTGAAATGGGATTTAGGAGTGTCGCAGAAAAACTAACATACTCGTTCTCTCTCGTTTCCAAGTCGTCAGTTTCGTCCGTTAAATATTGGTAAATTTCATTCATCTGGTTTCTTGTCATGATGAAATTAGAATAGTGGCAGACAGTAATGTTCTCTACCATGTATAATTCATTGATCCATGCAAGAGTGAAAGTGATCAATCTACCTCTCACATAAACAACTCCCTGGTTGATTCCATGCAAATTTGCATAAAATTCCTTTACCACAGGAACAACCACAGCGGCGGTAGTGTAGCACAACACTTCCCATCTTTTCCGCACTATCATCTCTTCAATTGTCGTTGAGGGATTATTCAATCCGCTATTTATGAAACCTCGTTCCTTGATCAATCTTTTCTTTGTCAGTAACTTGTTGAAGATTCGCTGCGCTTCCGCACTAATAAACTTTCGCCGATTGAAACTTGCTTTCTGGGATTATCAGGGGAATTGAACGCCATAAGAATGAAATTGGTGGAGTTTCACCTCATTTTTGGGGTAAAATATGAACTAGGAATCGACATTGGAAGTTTAAAAGGGTAACACTTGCACAAAAACCGCCAAAAATGGGGATGATGAATAGTGGCGGTTGACTGGTCAAAATCACCAAGAAACTGCCATCTCGCCGGTCTCGCCGTCGGTGGGGTTGAGGGCACTGTTGGCGAGCCTCTATATTTATTTTACCTTGACTCTCGGGAAAAACCCACCGTCGGTGGCGTCAAGGGCGGCGTCGGCGCCCACGGCAAAAATTTCATAGTTTCGCTCTGGTCCGAATGCGTTCCAATTTTTCTTTATGGATCCAATTCTTATGATGATTCAAGGGTAAATAAGTGTAGTAGAGCTTAATACTATCACAAGCTAATGATAATTTCAAATAAAAACTACTATAATTGAAGTAAAAGAAAAGATAACTATGGGTTGCCTCTCATAAAGCGCTTGGTTTAACGCCGTCAGCCCGCATATTCAGGTGTTATTCAGGTTGACTGATCATTAAAACCTCTTTAAAATTTGGTCTTTTACCCTCAAAATACAATTTTGATCTGTGTCCATTTACTTTAAATCTATTTGTAGTCTTCTCATCTTCAATCTCAACAGCTCCGTAAGTATAAACATGAGTCACAGTAAAGGTCCTAACCAACGAGACTTCATTTTCCCAGGGAATAACTTCAGCCTAGTGTTGTAAAGCAAAACTTCTAGTCCTGGTTCAAAGTTCTTCTGGTTAATCTTCCAATCATGCCATAACTTTAGTTTTTCTTTTTAGATTCTATCATTATCATAAGGCTCATTTCTTAATTCTTCCAATTCATTTAATTGTAACAATCTCTTCTTACCAGCATCTTTCAAATTATAATTGAATTCCTTAATCGCCCAATATGCTTTATGCTCCAATTCTACTGGTAAATGACAAGTCTTTCCAAAAATTAGTGTGTAAGGAGTCATTCCAATAGGAGTTTTATAAGCAGTCCTGTAAGCCCATAATGCGGTATCCAATCTAGTGGATCAATCTACTCTACTAGGGTTTACAGTCTTTTCAAGTATTTGTTTAATCACTTTATTAGAAACTTCAGCTAACCCACTAGTTTGTGGCTATGAAAAATATTATGAAAAATATTAAACTTTTCTGACAATCTCTCAATATATTTATTCCTAAAATGGGATCCTTTGTAAGTGATAATAATTCTAGGTATTTCGTATCTAGTGAAAATATTTTTCATTAAAAATAATGAAACACTTTTAGCATCACAACGAGGTTAAGCTTGTGCTTCAATCCACTTAGAAATATAAGCTTGTTCCCAAATGAAGGAATAAATGGTCCCATGAAATCTAATCCTCAAACATCAAAGATCTCAACTTCTAACATGAAATTCAGAGGCATTTCATTTATTCTAGATATATTGCCTACTCATTGACATCGATCACAAGTTTTTATGTATTTATAAACATCTCTAAAAATAGTAGGCCAATAAAATCCAGCTTGTAAAATTTTAGAATCATGACATTTCTGAATGATTAGCTCAGTTTCTTCATAACGTACACATCTTCTCATAATCAGATCCTTACATTTTTTATATAAATAAGGCTCATCACAAAAATATGCTTTCGCATCATGAATGAATTTCCTTTGTTGTTGCAGTGTCAGCATTGGTGGCAAAATATCACTTACAATATAATTAACAATATCAACATACCATTGGATTTTCTACTCATTAATATTATAATGTCGTTCATCAGGGAAACTGTCTGTAATTTTGTTGTCAGTGTCAGATAATTCATGATTATCTAATCTTGACAAATGATCAGTAATTTGATTATCAGTTCCCTTTCTATTAATAACAAGATCAAATTCTTGCATCAAAAATATCCATCTAATCAATCTTGGTCTGGCATCCTTCTTTTGCATCAGATATTTAATAGCAGAGTGATCAGTATGCACAACACATTTAGCTCTAATTAAACAAGATTTGAACTTATCTAAAGCATGCACAATGGCTAGTAACTCTTTTTCAGTAACAGTATAGTTAATTTGTACATCATTAAGAGTTTTACTAGCGTAGTATATAACTTTAAAAATCTTTTCATACCTTTGTCCAAGGACAGCTCCAATAGCATAATCACTAGCATCACACATCAGTTCAAATGGTTTCTCCCAG
>NW_018250006.1:92873-94017 GCF_001263595.1 Phalaenopsis equestris | reverse complement strand
GAAACTATAATAGGGGCTGTGATTAATTTTTCCTTTAATAACTCAAAGGTATTTAAACAGCTTTCAGTAATTTCAAATTTCTTGTCCTTTTCTAAAAGTTGGCATAGATGTTTGGTAATTTTTGAAAAGTCTTTGATAAAACGCCTATAAAAACCAACATATCCAAGAAAACTTCTGACCTCTCTTACATTAGTAGGAGGTGTTAGTTTAGATATAACTTGAATTTTTGCAGGGTCTGCTTCCATACCATCTTCCGAAATTTTATACCATAACACAATGCCTCCTGCAACCATAAATTAAAATTTCTCCCAATTCAAAACCAAATTTGTTCTTTCGCATAACTCTAAAACTTTTTCAAGATAATTTAAGCATGCATCAAATGATGTTCCAAATACAGAGAAATCATCCATAAATACTTCCAATCCATCATCAGTTAATTAATTAAATATAGACATCATACACCTTTGGAATGTTTCAGGTGCATTACATAATCCAAAAGGCATTCTTCGAAAAGTAAAGGTTCCAAAAGGACTAGTAAATGTTGTCTTCTCTTGATCCTCAGGAGCAATAGGAATTTTATGGTAACCGGTATATCAATCTATAAAACAAAAATATTTGTGTCCAGCAAGTCTATTTACTATTTGATCTAAAAATAGGAAAGGGAAGTGTTCTTTTCTGGTGGCAATATTTAATTTTCTATAATCATTGCAAATACGCCACCCAATAACTTGTCTGATAGGTATTAGTTTATTATTTTCTTTTGTTTCAACAGTCACTCCTCCTTTCTTAAGAACACAATGAATTGGACTTACCCACACACTATCTGAAATAGGATATATAATTCTAGTGTCTAATCATTTCAAAATTTCCTTCTTAACTACTTCTTTCATCGTTGGATTTAAATTCCTTTGTGGTTCAACTCTTGGTTTATATTGTTCATCTAATATAATTCTGTGCATACAAATCGAAGGACTGATTCCCTTAATATCAGCTAAGGTCCAACCAAAAGCTTTCTTATATCTTTTCAATGTATCTAACAGTCTTTGCTCTTGCAAATCATTTAATTCTGAAGATATAATAACAGGTAATGTAGATGAGTCTCCTAAAAAGACATACTTCAAGTGGCTAGGCAATACTTTCATCT
>NW_018250006.1:90091-91184 GCF_001263595.1 Phalaenopsis equestris | reverse complement strand
GAATAAGCCTCATCAAAAGGTTTTGACATTAACGAACCACCAGCCGCAGCATCTATAATTGATCTAAGAGATCCCACTAATCAATTATAAAAAGTTTAAATTATCAACCAATCTGGTAACGAATGATCAGGGCATTTCCTAAGAAGATCTTTAAATCTCTCCCAAGCTTCATATATTGACTCTTCATCAATCTGACAGAACGATGTTATGCCATTTCTATGTTTAGCAGTTTTGGATGGAGGGAAATATTTAGATAGAAATTTATATGAAAGTTCTCCCAAAGTTCTAATAAATCCTGGTGCTAACGAATTTAACTACATCTTAGCCTTATCCCTCAGTGAAAAAGGAAAAAGTCTAAGTCTAACAAAATCATTTAAGACTCTGTCATATTTAAAAGTAGCACATAGTTCTAAAAAACTAGTGAGGTGTAAGTTAGGATCTTCATTTGGTGTACCCCTGAATTGATTATTTTGTAACATTTCGATAATAGCAAGTTTAAGCACAAATTAACTAAGAGCTACATCAGGATTTTCGATAGATAAGTGAATTTCATCTGCTGTAGGATTTGCATAATCTCGTAGGGGTCTAGGTTGGTGTTCATTCTCTATTCCTTGATTATTCATGTTATTTTCCATTGTATCAGACTTTCTAAGTTCTCTTCTCATTCTTCAAATCTTTCTAACAGTGCGTTCTATTTCTGAATCATATGGTATAAGATTTTCAGGTCCAAATTTACGTATACAATTTGAAATCAGTACACAGTAAAACAATTACTAAATATGAAAATAATTTTGCAATTCAAGTAAAATTTTTTTAATAATCTTAATTTGTCTCTTACTCTAATTGTGATTTTTTTTTACTCACTCCCCGGCAACGGCGCCAAAAACTTGACCGCGACTATAGATATGCTTAAAATTAGAAGTGTTTAATACTGCTGCTAAAAGATTTAATTCCTCAGCAACTGTACCAAAACTTAATAATAGTTATAGATTCGATAAATATGGACGTAATAAATATTCAATAATTATAAAGTCACACTTATCAATGCAAGTATACGTATCGCTCAAGTAATATAGGGCTCTAATGGAGTCCT
>NW_018250006.1:67477-89256 GCF_001263595.1 Phalaenopsis equestris | reverse complement strand
TTCCTCTTTGAAGTAGCAAGGAGGAAGAAATCTCTCACTTTCCCTCCACTCTTACAATCTCTCAAAGAATTCCTCACACTTTTTACACTCTAGCAAACACTAATGGAACCTTTCTAACCTCCAGGAACTCTAACCTCTCTCAATTTTCGGTCAAAATCTTCTTTTAAAGTTTTGGATGAGCTTCTCCAAGAGTTGCCAAAGCATCCTTATAAATTTGTCCTTATCCAAAGCCTGATTGGTCATAACCGCCGAGATCGCCATCAACGGCCTCGAGGGCACCGTACGCGGAACCTCTTAATAATGAATTAATTTTGGAGTCTCGGGAAAATCTCGTCGTTGGCGAGGTCGATGGCGTCGTCGGCGCCCTAGTTCAATTCTTCACATTTTGGTCCTTTTCGCTCAAAATTTGCTCCTTTTTGCATGTTTTTGCTCCAATGACCCTAATTCATCATTCCTACAACAAAACATCAAAAATACCTTTTTTTAAAGTGCAATATCATAAAAAATAGTATAAAATAGGTATGAAAATCTCAACATATTTTCCTCTGGTCAGGTACCCAAGAATACTCTCGATAAAAGGAGTTTCGATTGGATTATTGTGAACCTGGGGAAATAAGTACTCAAAGGAAGGTTATTCCATGTGAGAACAGTTTTGATGCTTCAAAACTCATGCTAACCCATCGGGCAGAGAGTGAGTCTCTCACATCCCAAATGGGTAGCGACTCATTGGCACATAGGGCCCACAGAATAACCTAAATCATCTTGACGGGGATATCCATACATGTCAAAGCACATCCGGGCCATAATGGCAGAGGATAAATCATCGTATCCTAAATGGGCGGTAGCTCATCAGCATCGGGCCATTAAAACGATATCAGCGAAGTCAAGGAGTGACAGTGCTCAAAGGGGCTCGACAAGAGGAAGGTAGAGTGATCCTAAAAGATAGAGGTAACTATGTCAAAGTACCATGGACCTGTCATATACAACTACTAGGACCCTATGTCTTTCTAGTCGTTAAGTTAGTCGACCCAACACATCCTGAGATCCCCGGTCGGCAATTCGTTAATTGCATTGTTGACCTCACTTTTGGTTGAGATTTAGTTTTTCCTTTTTAGTATCCTATGGTCGAGTCATATTACTGAATATTCTTAGAAAACTAGACATGGAACCCTCACCATTAGAAATTCTACACTCCTCTTTACTCAGCTTGAAGTTCCTCATATTGGTCCTAACCTCTAGCACTTAGTAGGTAGGGTCATTATAGGGGAACTCAAGATGAGTGACCCATTAGGACTGCTGGACCTTCGAGTTGACCCTGGGTGTTGGTCTAGTGCTTAAAGTACATACTTGCACTCACAACTAATCACTATCCTAAACTTAAACTTCTACGCTTTGATCCCTTGATACTTTTGGGAGACTCATGTAAGTGGTCTCCTAAACCCATTAACCCTGGGCTAGGGTTTGGCTAAGATCACTACATAGAGGACCCAAAATAGGATTTCCATTGGTCCATGGCTTATTGATGGTGGTTGGCACTCTAACTCTACCAAGATATCCAACTTAGCCTTTTACCTCTAAACTCCTCCAAATTACCTAGATACCCTTGGGACCACAAATTTGGCCAAAATTTCCAAATCTACAAAAAATAACAAGCTTTACTCAAAAATCATTTCAAACACTTTGAAAACACCCAAACTAGACAAAATCACCAAAATTGGCCAAATTACCAAAATACCTCTCCTTACCCCAACATTCCAAAATTTTGAAAAAATTGCAAAGAAGCCCAAAACCTCCAAAATATTCCCAATTACATTTTTTCTCAACTATCACATGACCCAACTTGGCCAATTTGGCCATCTTTGTTGAAAACCCCCAAATTGCCCTTTAAAGGCCAATATTTTCCCCAAATTACTCCAAATGTCCATCAATTTGATCCCAATCTCCCCAAATTTCAATCCCAAACTCAAATTCACCTTAAATATGACCAAAATAATTCAAATCCAAGCTCAATTGACCCATTCTTTGAGCCCAATTTTGATTTAGATCGATACCCCAATTTTGGCCCCATGACTTGGTTCCACCAAATTGAACTCATGGCCTACTCCATTTGCCACAATTTGAGTTGAAAAACCTTCATAACATCCCCATACATCGAACGTAACCTTCAATTGGCCTTGGTGAGACCTAAAGTTCATTTGATTTCAACCTAAGTCCAAAAGCTCCAAATTTGCCCCAAATATGTCATGTCTCAAAATCTCACCAAATTGAGGGTCTTAACCCAAAAATTTCTACTCCATCCCTTCCTGAAAAAGTCTTCGAAACACCTCCCTTGATAATTTGAACCATTCAATTTGAACTTAGCCCAAGGTCAACCCAACCTAAACCCATGTCTAGCCCAACATACCCAAATTTGACCAAATTCCAAAAATCCCTCAAGTTGACCTACCAATTGAACTCAAAATCACTTCAACCCTTCACCAAAAATCTTTATAACAATCATCTACACAATGTTGATCAATAAATTCAGGAAATTGACATTGCTAACCTAGCCCAAATCCAAACTTTTGATCACTTGAACCCACATTGAACCTATGCATTAAAGATGGCCTAACTACCCCAATGTCATCAAATTAACTCCACCTCAGCCATGGGTCCTCAGCCATGGGTTAGACCATGGGTTAGACCCTAAGACTGAGCCAAGACCCATCTAACCACCTAAACTAATCCATGGACCAAAGGTACCCTAAATTAAGGGATTTTATTTCGAAAAATTCACATGCTTAAGATACCCGTACCAAAACTAAACCCCATTTAAAACTAAACCCCATTTACCCCATTTCATTAAATTGCTTGGACAAATTCCCCTGGATGCCCTGAGCTCCTAGCCACCTCCCCCTGTCATGGTCGGTCGGCCTAGTCGCCGGAGAAGCCAAAATTGAGTGCCACCCTCTCTTGAATTTGACCCAAATCAAACCTAGAGGCCAGCTTATCCAAACCAAATTGTAGAACTCCTCTGCCCTCCTCCTAAGCCCCACAATGCACCCAAACATTTGCCCTAAGAGCCACCCCATGGCCATTTTTATAAAAAATCACCTCCACAACCATGGGAGGTGTGCTAATATTTTCTCAAGGAGAGTTTCCCAAATCACTCACAGAGCTTCTTTGAGACCTCCACAACCCATTCCAATCACTCTATTGCCTTAATTCCCCTAGAGAAGACAAATCTCCATCAAATTACCCTCTGAAATAGCCTCTACAATAGTTGTAGACCAACACCCAAAATTGGTCTTGATCAAAATCATACCTAGGCTTTACACCAAGACCAGAGGCTCAATATCTAACCTCCTTGGATCTCAAAGAATGTGCCAAGACACTCTGATTGAAGCTTCACTTCTCAGAGCAAATGTATAAAACTTCTCTTATTCCCGAGCCTTATTGAAGTCTTTATTTGTTTTGAATTGATTTCATGGCATCATAACCATATGGATATGTTCATCTAATCTAGACGAGCATTTTTAACAAAAATTCACTTAATTTGGTTAAGAAATGAGAGAGATCTTACGGCTAGAAGATGGGTGGGGATTCTCGGGCTAGGCTATCGGGGACGATGACGGGGAGCCCTCCGATCGCGCGTTTATCGGATGGACAGTCGAGATCAAGCCGGACAATGCTTCAGAACATACACTGCAGGCCGAGTCAGTGCTGAGGTGGACATCGGTGTCAAATGAGAGTGCGTCGCATGGAGCTTTGGAATCGTCGTAAGTCGAGGTGGTGCTGCGCGTTTAAATAGATAAATAAGGGTTTAATTAATTCAAATAATGACCCCTAACTTAAAAAATTAATATCTTGGTGTAGAAAAATCACAAAAATAAAATAAAAATACCCCCTTGCTCAGTGAACAGAGCAGAATAATGTGGAAATAATTTTAAGTCCATGTGATGCATATTTTATTTTTAATTAAATAAATACTGATTTAGTTGTTTTGATTCTCCATGCATGTAGTAATATCACAATGGCTTGAAATTTTAACATGTTGTTGCCCCTATCTTAGAAAATGCCTCTGTCTTAAGGAACATTCCCTAATTTTTCTTAAGTCACAGAAGGTCCCTAGACAGAGAATCACATTTTTCAAGTTTATGTGCATTATTTGCTTAAAATAATCATGGAAATTAGCATGTTGCTTAGAAAAATCCAAGAAAATTTTGGAAGGTTAACTATAACTAGAGAACCTTAGGAAAAATTTTCATGAGCCAAGTCATTCAAAATACACCTAATCCTTACAAACCCTAAATCACTAAAATAATTAATTTTAAAAAATATAAAAAGCAAAATTACTTGATTTTTGATCTCCACCATAAAAATTCCAAAATATGTTGAGTTCATTTGGTAACTTAAGTTGATTTTTAAAGATAAATAACATTTTCGGCACTAAAATGATTTTTAAAAATTAAGGACTCTTTAAACAAACTATAAAAAAACTTCATTTTTTTAGTTCTATGTGATTAGTGGTATTTTCTAGTTCTGACCCCATATGGGTGTGTTGGTGGACTAGTTCCACGTGGGCATTATCTGCCACTAAATAGGTCTTGCACTGGTTCCTAAAATACTTCGCATCTCCCTTTCAAATTTCATTTGCTATTCTACAAATTAAACTAAATCATGTTGTGTTGTGTGTACTTTGAAATATTCTTATATTAATTAAATTTTAGACTTTTTCTTAAACAAAATTTTAAAATATCCATAATTTAATACCCGCCGGGTCTACAGATCAACCTCTACTTTCAGTGCTTGCACTAAAAATTACGAGATTTTTGGCCATATATTTAACCCCAAAACTTTCTATTTTCAAGCCTGCCGCAATGGCCTATCGAACGCTGACCTTTTCCTGCAACCTGGCAACGAGTCACGAAGCCCGTAATCTCAATCCTACCATCAAATTTAGAGCCGGATTTAAGGATCTCAAGGTCAATCTCGAGAAAACCCCGTTTGTAGTGATGAAGATTGCCACACTAGAAATACAAGAGCCATCTGCAGAATTTAGTCTGAGCTGCCTTCAAGATTTTTTTGCCTACAAGAAGTCTAAAACTACTGCCATCGCGACACCTACCAAACCTGCTAGCCCCGCTGCTGCTAAGATGAAAGAAGTAATGATTATTGAGGATCTGACTGAGGGATTAACTGTCCCACCCCCCGTGTTTGAAATCGGATCAAGTTCAAGGACTGTGCCGCTGACCCAAACTCAAAAGAGGAACCGCAACAGAAAAGTTCAGAGGGCCATCAAAGCCCAAGCTCCCAAGGAGACACCCGTTGAGGAGGAGCCTCATCAAGATGAAGAATTGTTACCAGAAATTTACCCACTCCTACGAGGGAGTAGATTCTATCCTCTGACGGATACCGATGGATATGAGAGTATCAGAAAGAATCGCTGTCGCATTACCACTACTTCATGGACACAGTAAGGAGAGAAAGAAGTTCACTCCTATCACTCGAGTCAGTGCAGTTTTCAGAAGACTAGCTACCAAAGAAGGATGTTCAGTTAGCGAGTTGCTTAAACGAGTGGGAGATGCAATTTCCTCTCGCATGAAGAAGGAAATTTTGAAAGACGTCAAGTCCGCCAGACAATCTCACAAGACAACTGGAGTGCCACCTACTTGCATCCCCGTTTTAGGGAAGAGAGGGGATACCACAGTAATTACTACTGATCACACTGCCACCAGGACCGCGGGTCATCGACCGGTTAAGTCAAAATCGGGTCCAAAAATCTTACCCGTCACCCATTATGGATACATTTCTACAATCCCAAAGGCCAGGACGAGACAATTACCTAGCACTGTAGCCGGTCTACACCACGGGGAGCATACTTTCCATCGACATACCGATGTTTCTACTAAGATGCTCCGCCCTAAGACATCAGCGTCGAAAAAAAAAGGTATGCGTACCCAAGGTTGCTTCACCGATACTGTCCGGTAAGCCTGCGGGATAAGAACATGGAATGAAACCAGGGTCTGAAATATCTGACATCGTCGCAATAATAGCCAAAAAAATGGAGGAGCAAGTAGAGGATGTCCATCAGGGTCCTCCAAATCTTAAAGAAATCAAGGAATCGATAATTGAAGAGAAAGTTGAGAAACTCAAGATCAAGATTTCCGAGCTAGCTCGAGAACATAGAGTTCTCGTTGATAGCGATGATGAAAATTTTGATTACAATGATTACTTGGAGGAAGATTTCATGGATGTCCATGTAATTGAAACCAGAGCCACCACATCTATGCGCGAGGCTCAACCTCACACCAAAGAGAACGTCGTAGATGAGCTGTGTAGGGTTTTCCTCCTAAGGGATGAGCAAGTTAGTCAACTAGAGAAAATAATAGAAGAAACGACCGCAGCCATCAACATAGTGCACTATTCAGGGGCAATCCTAAGTACCGCAATTGGCTTCTCTAGAAATCAATCAACCAAAAATCATACACATCACGGATGAAAGGAGAGAAGTTGCTTCAGCAAACAGAGATGAGCAACATAGAAAGGATTCTCCATCAGGTGCTATACCAGAAAAGGAATTCAAGCAAATTGTTGAGCAAGTGTGGGACGCTTTAACACAATCTAAGGGTGGTGCATTGGCTCTAAACGGTAGACCTTACCTGGAGGAGTTCGATGTCGTGCCTTTCCCCAAGGGTTTTGTGGCCCTGAACTTTAAGATATTCGATGGGATTGGAAATCCCAGACAGCATATAGCACATTTCTGAGCCAGTTGTGACAACATGAGAAACAGTGAAGCTGTACTCTTGCAGTAGTTTGCAGCTGCTTGTTAGGAATTGCTTTCGACTAGTACGTTGATTTGCCTAACGGGTTAGTTAAAATATTTTACGAGTTTGAACAGTTATTTGTGAAAAGATTTGTTGGGGCACAACACCATGTGTCTATTGGAGAGCTCATGATGGAAAAGCAAAAGCCTAACAAAACAAAGCCTAGAGAAACTTTGGTGGACTACATTTTGAGGTGGAGAAACCTTAGCTATAAGAACATCATGAGATTTAAATTCTACTCAAGTGCATTCATGGGCCAGTGGCTTTCATGCTTAAGGGACTCACCATCAAATCCTTCAAAAAGCTACTCAGTAAAGCCAGCAGTCTTCAAGAGGAAATAAAGCATATGGAGCCACACGAAAAGGTTAAGGTGACCAGAGTGTTCAAAAAGAAATCAGGAGTAGTAGTGACCGTCAACAAAGGAATGCAAAAGATAAAGATATATGCAGATGAGCCTTGCCAGTCTTCGTCAGAATACTCTCAGAAACAGAGTAGTCATTCCAACCAGCGACCGTCTCAAGAAGGATCACCTCAAACAGGGGATAAGAAAATGTCCCTGTCAGAGTGACATAAAATGATGTCTTCTTTCAAAGATGAAGCTATACCTAAAATATTCAGAAGTTTGATGAAGAAGCCAGAGTTCAAACTACCAGATCTGAAGAAGCCCGAAGAGGTAGATAAGAAGAATGAACCAAACTATTTCCCGTACCACCGGTTGCTCGATCACACTATAGAAAAATGCTTCATCTTTAAAGACTGGCTCGAGAGGACCATTAAAGAAGAGAACATAACAATCCCGAAATAATATTTAAGAGAACCTGAAAAAGGTTCCATAAATATGATTTTGGACGAGTCAATCTCCCCAATCGATCCGTATACTGGAATAGATGGATGGATTACAACTTGGGATGAACTTAAAAGGGTCCTCAATCAAATACAGGGTCCATCAAAATAATCTTGTGCGTATACCGAAGATGAAGAATGGAATGAGGTCTGGAGCAAATCGTCCAACAAAAGACTGAACAAGATCCAATTTGCATCAAAACAGGCCTCCACTCAGAGTCCTCAGCATACCAAGCCCGAGATGAAGGTTTCATCAAGAGATCCATCATCTTCAAAGACAAAGAAAAAGAAGAAAAGCATCACTACAAAGATTGATAGCACAGGTGGTAGGATAGGGGCTGCCTCTACTAGATTGGTTTTCTTGGATTTGGGGAAGAAAATCCTCAAACCCTTGACTTGTTATGATTATCTTTGTGTCCCTCCAAGATCTTATGAATATAATTATTGTGATTTTGGCTACGCTTTAACTGTTTCTGGTGATAACGTAACAGATTATGACCAATCTAACTTCGATCGTGATCCCCAAAATGATCCTCAAATCATACTCGAGTCTAATGAATTCGTTTACAAAGGCACCGATAACGAGGAGCCAAATCTTGAGCATCACGGTACACCGCTTACTATCAACTTAGATCTTTCCGACGAGGAGAAAGATACACCGGAAGATTCAACAAAGATATCTCAAGAAGAAGAAATCACAGAAGTTAACTTAAGGAGCGGAAAAGTGTTACCACCAAGAACAACTCCAAAAGATAAAGAAAAGCAAATAATGACCCGAAAAGAGAAACCTCCACTTCCAGCAATGGAAGAACCACATAATCAAGATAAAATTGAAGGATCATAAATAGTAGATTACAACGTGCTAGCTCATCATAGGAAGTTGCCGGCCCGATTAAGCATCTTTGACGCTCTGATCCTGTCAAAAGAGATGAGAGAGTCTCTGGTTACTGCTTTGCTTGACCCAGAAATTTTCTTAGCTCAGTTGGCCAGCACATCCTCAGACGAAGTTTGTTTTTCGAAAGAACAGCCTGGGGTAACCTTCACATATGAAGACTTGCTTCTCGGTACCGCCGACCACAATCGTCCACTCTACATCTCCGTCAACATCTGCAGATTTGTATTGTCTAGAGTTTTAGTAGATCCTCGAGCATCTCTTAACTTGATGAGCCTAATAACATTGGCATATTTGGATATTGA
Source organism: Phalaenopsis equestris (assembly GCF_001263595.1). Classification (NCBI taxonomy): domain Eukaryota; kingdom Viridiplantae; phylum Streptophyta; class Magnoliopsida; order Asparagales; family Orchidaceae; genus Phalaenopsis; species Phalaenopsis equestris. The sequence continues at coordinate 80,410 of NW_018250006.1, read as the reverse complement.
AGCTCAAGAACTTACGACCAATTCAACCAAAAGGGAGAAAGAGCCCTCGGATCAATTACATTACTTATGAAGGTTGGAGAACTCATGACAATTGCTAAATTTCATATCACCGACGTCGAGACCTTCTTTAACGCTCTGTTGGGTCGACCATGGATTAATGATCACAATATGGTTCCATCATCTCAACACCAGTGCATCAAATACCGTAAAGATAGTGAAGAAAATTGCATCAAAAGAGACCTACAACCATTTTCACTGCATGAAGTTGGTATCCATGAAGATTCTGCCTACTACGCGCCTCCAAAGAAGACTTTCTTCTCTTTCTTCTCTCATGAAGTTATCACAAAGAAAGATGAAGATTCAGAAGAACTACAAAGAGGAGGCCATTCAACTCCACTTCAGTAATCTTCCATCACTCCCTTACAATGAGTTGGTGAATGTTCTTTTAGTTCACGCACCCGAGGTTGAGGCTGGGGACGTGGACTAGGAAGGATCAACTTAATCGTTGAACAAACTAATCCAACCATCAACATTGGTAATGAAGACAGTTCTGAAGATGAGATAATGATGATAAGATAGAAGAAACATCAGTACGAGATATCCTTAGAAGATTCAGAAAAGAATGAATATGAAACAATGTATGATCGGATAAACCACTATTTGAATGCTATGACCCTTACTCGGATTCCCCCTTAAAAGGTCGAGAGTTTAGAGGTCAAGGAATTCCGTAGTGTTGGTTCAAAGCAGATCAAATTTTACCGTGCTTCCACTTTTACTGAGCTTGAAGAACATGTTAATTCGGATGATGATTCTAATGAATTAATGGAATTGCCTTTTGGTTACTTCTTGCCATGTGTTCAAAAGTTAATTCAACAGGGCATTTACCAAAACAAATGCCAAAATTTAAATTTTAACTTTTTAAAGAATTATGGAATGGTAAAATTTGAACTCTAAATTCAAAAGAAGGTCTCAGATTTGGTACAATTCGACCAGTTGATGATGCTGAATTTTGTATGGTTGTTACTGGTGAGTCAGAAGAGGATTGCATCGATATAGAGGCTGACTCTAATGATTAACCAATAGAAGATGCTTCACCGGAATTTGAGGAGGAAATTAAATCTACCGTTGATGAATTAAGGAGATTAACCTCGGGACTAAAGAACGACCTCGACATACATTTATAAGTTCTCTACTTAATGATGAAGAATCTGCAGAATTGATCAAACTATTAGTAGAATTCAAAGATTATTTCGCATGGAGCTACAACAAAATGCCAGGACTGTCCGCAGAAGTTGTAGTCCATAAAATCTGCATGGAAAAGAATATAACCCCAGTAAAACAAGCTCTCAGGAGAATGCGCCTCGAAATAGAACAACAAGTCATCGCCGAGGTGAAGAAATTAATAGACGCCAACTTTGTGAAAGAAGAGCAGTACTCCATATGGTTGGCTAATATTGTACCTGTTAAGAAAAAAAAATGGACAGATCCGTGTTTGTGTCGATTTCAGAGATTTGGACAAGGCATGTCTAAACGACGAGTTTCCACTACCCATACCAGAGATGATGGTGGATATTGCTTCAACACATGAAAGTTTCTCCTTCATGGACGGATCGTCGGGATACAAACAAATCAAGATAGATCCCGAGGATGCAACACTTACAGCCTTTAAAACACCGATTGAAATTTTCTGCTACATAGTGATGCCATTCGGCCTAAGGAATGCTGGAGCAACATATCAGCGTGCAATGTCAAAGATTTTTGACGGCTTCATTAACAACCAAGTAGAATGCTACATAGATGATTTGGTGATCAAAAGTAAACGTAAAATAGACAATTTGTACGATTGGAGGATCGTGTTTGAACGGTTACGATGATATGACCCTTAAAGTGCGCCTTCGGCATTACCTCCGGGAAATTTATGGGATTCATTTTCCGTCATTGGGGAATCAAGATTGACCCGGATAAAATTAAAGCTATCTTAGAAATGCATCCTCTTAAAACTTTGAAACAACTACGTTCCTTCCAGGGGAAGTTAGCATATCTGAGATGCTTTATTTCTAATCTCTCAGGTAGGTGTCAGCCTTTCTCGACATTAATTAAAAAGGATGCCAAATTTATTTGGGAAGAGAAATGCCAGCGGGCCTTTGAGAATGTTAAACAATATTTAATGACACCTCCTATCTTGGCAGCCCCTATCCCAGGGAAACAGTTAAGACTTTATACCGCGACTTTAGATGACTCTCTTGGAGCTCTCTTAGCCCAAGTCAATGATGAGGGTAAAGAAAATGCACTCTACTACTTGAGTCGTCGTCTAGTATCGATGGAGATAAGGTATCCAGCTATCGAGAAGCATTGTTTGGCGTTAATTTTTGCAGCTCAAAAGCTTAGACATTACAAGCTTTCTCATAAGATTACCCTAATTTTCAAAGTTAATCCATTGCAATATCTGATGACCCGACCAATACTCTCCAGACGTTTAGAAAGACGATCAATGATCTTATTGCAATTTAATTTAACTTTTGTTCCCCTCCATGCTACCAGAGAAGAGATACTAGCAGACTTTCTCGCCGCACACCCACTACCAGCTGGGTCCTCTCTCAACAACGAGTTACCAGACGAGCAAATACTACAAATGGAATTCTCCAGTGCGCAATGCTGAGAAATGTACTTCAACGGTGCTTTATCAGCTAGAAAAGACAAAGGATCAGGCACAGTTATACCAGGCAAAGCAAGGATCGGTTCGATCTTTACCACGCCAGATAAGGGTATGTTGAGGTTCTCATACCACCTGAAAGAGCAGTGCACCAAAAAATGAAGCAGAATATGAAGCTTTAATCATCAGGTTGGAAGTGGCAATCTCAATCGATATAACAAACATTGTCATCTACGGTGACTCCCAACTCGTCATCCAACAAGTCGCAGGACAGTACAGAATTTTGAAACCAAAATTAGCAGAATACCATCAGTACATGATGAAGCTCCTGGAGCAGATCCCAATGTGACTTTCTAAGATTCCTGTGGGAGATAATGTCCATGCCGACGCTCTAGCAAAACTTGCTAAGGAAATGGCATGTCCCCTGGAGGATTCTATTGAAGTCACAGTGCAAGGAAGACAAGTCTTGTCTCGGATCGACTTTGAAACTCTTCACAAGCTTGGAAAGAAGAAATAATAAATACAGTTGCATACATAAACAAAGATTGGCATAAGCCATTAATAGAATATTTGCACACTGGAAAACTGTCAGAAGACAAGTCTGAGGAGCACCACATCACAAGAAGGGCCATGTCTTACGTCCTGATGGGAAACATTCTCTACAAAAGATAATTCAATCAGATGTGGCTAAGGTGTTTGGCACAGAATATTGTCAAAGAGGTACATGTCGGATTGTGTGGCGCTCACCAGTCAAGGCCAAAAATGAGCATGAAGACCAAAAGACTCGGATATTATTGTCCACCAATGATGTCTGATTGCATGGATACAGCCAGAAAATGTCACCAATGCCAAGTTCATGGGGTGGTCTTACACCAGCCTCCAAATGTGCTACACCCAACTGTTGCCTCGTGGCCATTTGAGTGTTGGGGAACGGACATAATAGGTTCGATAGACCCTCCATCTTCCAAAAGACACAGGTTTATACTTATCGCTACAGATTATTTCTCCAAATGGGCAGAGGCGGTACTGTTACGTGAGGTTACAACACAGCACATCCTTTAATTTTTCAAACTCCAAATCATCTACCATTTTGGAGTACCGCAAAGAATAATTTCCGACAATGGGATAGCTTTCAGAAGCACAAAGATCAACAATTTTGTCAAAAGACATGGGATAGATTGGAGATACTCTACGATTTACTATCCCAGAGCAAATGGTCTGACTCAGGCTTTCAACAAAACACTGGTCAAGATTTTGAAGAAAACACTGGATGAAAACAAAAGGGATTTGCACAATAAACTATTAGAGGCCTTGTGGGCCTATCGGACGACTTTCAGGACTCCCACTCAATATACACCCTATATGCTCATGTACGGGTCTGAGGTCGTGCTACCGCTAGAAATCTAGACACCATCTCTCAGAGTCACTGTTGCCAATCAGCTCACTACAGGAGAAAGTGCAAAACTCAGACTTAAAGAACTAGAAAGTCTTGAGGGAAAATGACTAGAAGCACAACAACATTTGGAGCTTTACCAAGCGAAGAAGGTACAAGCCCATGACAAATTGGTCCACCCAAGGACATTCAAAGTTGGTGACCACATACTTGTGCTTAAAAGGCCTATTCTTGCACACCATAAAATAGGTGGAAAAATCGAGCCAACTTGGGAGGGACCATTTGTCATTGAAAAGGTCTACACAGGAGGAGCCTACCAATTAGTGGACTTCTAGGGTGAAAGACCCATGTTACTAATAAATGGACGATATATGAAAACTTATTACGCAACCTGATGTCGCTTGCCTCTGCTTGCTTTGAAACTTTGGAAACTCTAATTGTTTTGAGGTTATCGGTATGGCCAAATGTCTATGACCGGGTCCAAATTTTGTAATTAACTCAATATAATAAAAATTTTGAGAAAGAAATTTTTTAAACTTCAAATTTTTTCCTTTCTACCGTTGGAGTATAATGTTCCAAAAAAAATTAAACAAAACTCATACTAAAAATAAACAATTCATTTCACCAAAATAAACTAAAATTTACTTTAATAAATGGAACGATTGAAATAAACAATTCATTCCACCGATGTCTTTCCTGTTGTCTGCAGAAAGATGTCGCTCTTTGCTTTCCAGGATGGCTGGAGCCTCACACTAAATGAGGAGATGGCGCCGCAGGGCGGTACCATAGACTTCAACATGGATTTTAACCAGGTTGACATGGACTACGAAGGTCCTCTCATGGATGTAGTCATATGCAAAGAGAAAGAGGGATTGCCTTCACTACTGAGGGTGACTGCTAAAGATAATGTATCACACAAAGGCAAGAACGTGATAACAGAGCAAGATCCGATGGAAGGGCCCAGCCGTTTTCCCTCCAAGGTAGCTACACTATTGAAGGGTTCCCAACGTGCAACGCTAATATACCGGTCGCGACATCAACCACGGGCATGTTTGTAGAATGCCTCGATTGCAATGTTCTACATTTACAGCGTTTTAGTACATTGGAAGAGTATACCTCCAGCACCGATGGGTCGCAGACTTCAGATTTTAGGATGGATGAGCCATACGTCCTACTGGGGATAGATCAGTATGTACCATGGAGCCCAGAGTCGTACATCCAGCTAGACGCCGAGTTTCGTGTTCCAGATCAACCAGCGCCAGTTTGGGTTCCTGCCAATGCTCAAAGGGAGGAACGCCTGCAACATCTACCGACCCCTAGTACGATGGAGTACTACAAGATAAGTAAATTAAAGAAAACAGAATTTGAATTTTACGAAGAAGTCCAAGGAAAATTCATCAACATACAAAAGGGATTAGAACTCTATACCATAGTATTCTTAGAGACCGAAGAACAAAGTATACTTGACTGCATTTTTGACCTAAGGGACAGTGGTCGAGCAGATTTACTTATTGAAAGGACTTATTCTGAGCCAAGGAAGTGGATGCGAGGAAAAGGGAGGATTACTACCCAGTGTGGCTGCTGCTACAACTTCACAAATGATAGACAGGGGAATCCGCATGGGATCCTCAGACACGATCAAGTAGATCCGCTACCACCTATGATAAAGTGGATGATCAAAAGAATGGTCAAATGGAGTATTCTGCCTTCTACCTACATTCCAAATAGTTGTATTACAAACATGTAAGACGAGGGAGACTGCATACCTCCTCACATTGATCATCATGATTTTGTAAGACCCTTCTGTATGATCTCATTTGTAAGCAAGAGTATCATTTTATTTGGGAAAGAAATTGACATCATCAGCCCTGGTGAGTTCAGAGGCTCTGTGGAGATTCCCCTACCAGTTGGCTCAGTGCTCGTTTTTAAAGGCAACGGTGCAGATGTTGCCAAACATTGCATTCCAGGGGTACGACACCGTAGGGTGTTTGTGACCTTTCGTAGGATGGACGACAGCAAAATACCACATGGAGTCCAGCCAAACCCAGAACTGGAAGAGCTACTGCCATACAAGTTATGAGAGGGTTGTACCTCTAAGTACATGCAAAGGGAACTCTTATCCCGAAGCATGGCTTAGAAGGTCTGATCGATCAAGAGCTCGTCGTATCAGATACAGAGTGTCAGAGGGTTCACTTTTTCTTATAGCAACATGATATGCTTCTGATATGTTCAGCCTACAATATATTTATGGCATGAGATGATCTGGATGTACTTCAACATGGACTATATATTGTACCTTTTTGAGGCGTCAGCCTATGTTCGATCTGTAACATCTTTATGGGAGCATATTAATGGAAATTTCTCTCAAAATGTGCTTTTTTTTGTCAGTTGCCCTTTTGTGCGATGGATGAAAGCCACGAACCACGCGTTGGTTCAGAATTTCAATGAACAATGAACAAAAAAACAAATCTTTAACAATAAATAAAATTTAAATAAAAATAATCACCAATGAGCAAACAACAAAACAAATTTCTTTTGAAAATCAACCAATTAAAATTAAAATTTTAAAGACATATTTTGAAAAATTAAATGTGATAAAACCAACAAGAAAAGAAAATGAATATGTTGAGTGGATTCTCTCTTTTTTGGAGTTTCTTACTCTTTTCACGTGCAACATAACCATCTTTATCTGTATTAACTTTCTTCACATCCTTGTAGAAATTCACATTCTGCACAAAACCCAACAAAACTCTACAAAACTTCTTCAACAAAATCAACCTTTTCACATGACACATTTTTGCGAATTCAACATCACAAACTTTCTACACTATTTTCATATGAATCTTGGGGTCAGTACCCAAATTTTAACTCCCCATATCCGAAGATCGGTGTGAGACCCCCTTCAATGGATGTTAAGGCTTCCGATTCCTTTAAATTTCAAATTATCTGAAGATCAGTGTGAGGCCCCCTTTAATGGATCGTAAGGCTTCTGATTCCTTCAAGTTTTAAATTCCCAAGGATAAGTGTGAGAACCCCTTCAATGGACGTTAAGGCTTCGGATTCCTTCAAATTTCAAATTATCCGAAGATCCGTGTGAGTCCCCCTTCAATGAATGTTAAGGCTTCCGATTCCGATTCCTTCAAATTTCAAATCCAAATCCTTCGAGGATCGGTGTGAGGCCCCCTTCAATGGATGTTAACTTCAAACTTCAAATCCAATCTTTATCAATGAAACCCCCTCCAATGGATGTTAAGGCTTCTGATTCCTTCAAATTTCAAATTCATTGAAGATCGGTGTAAGGCCCCCTTCCACGGATGTTAAGGCTTCCGATTTCTTCACATATTCTATTCACATATTCCCCACGAAATCACATGTGTGAATCTGCATATTTTCTGCATAAGCACACATATTTTCTTGTCACCGCTTAGGTTGGATGTGAGTCCTAGTGCTTTCCATCCTAACGTGACACACACACATATTTTTCTGTCACCGCTTGGGTTGGATGTGAGTTCCTGTGCTTTCCCTCCTAACGCGACGCACATATTTTCTCATTACCTCTTGAGTTGGATTTGAGTCTTGGTGCTTTCCTTCTCAATGCAACACACATATTTTCTTGTCACCGCTTGGGTTGGATGTGAGTCCTAGTGCTTTCCTTCCTAAAGTGACGCACATATTTTCTTGTTACCTCTTGAGTTGGATATGAGTCCCAGCGCTTTCCTTCTCAATGTAACACACATATTTTCTTGTCACCGCTTGAGTTGGATGTGAGTCCTAATGCTTTCCTTCTTAACGTGACACACAAACATATTTTCTTGTCACTGCTTGGGTTGGATGTGAGTCCTAGTGCTTTCCTTCCTAACATGACACACACACATATTTTCTTGTCACCGCTTGGGTTGGTTGTGAGTCCTAGTGCTTTCCTTCCTAACGTGACACACACACATATTTTCTTGTCACCGCTTGGGTCGGTTGTGAGTCCTAGTACTTTCCTTCCTAACGTGACACACACACATATTTTCCTATCACCGCTTGGGTAGGATGTGAGTTTTAGTTCTTTCCTTCCTAACGTGACGAACATATTTTCTCGTTATCTCTTGAGTTGGATTTGAGTCCTGGTCCTTTCCTTCTTAATGTAACACACATATTTTCTTATCACCTCTTGGGTTAGATGTGACTCCTAGTGCTTTCCTTCCTAACCTGACAAACATATTTTCTTGTTATCACTCGAGTTGGATGTGAGTCCCAGCGCTTCCCTCCTTAATGTAGCAGAAATTTTCTTTGGGGTCGGATGCTAGCCTTTGTGTTTTCCATATCGATTCGGTCCTCCCACACAATCCTTTTCTCATATTTTAAAATAAGTTTGAAGACCACCTTAAGTGGATTATGGAAGCTGATTCTTATTTTGGGATTGATACCCAAATTTCAATTCCCACCCAAATTTCAATTCCCAAATTTCAATTCCCACCTCGGGGTCAGCACCTATATACTGACTCCCATCCTTTATAAATACCTGAAATTTCATAACTCAAAATTCACTCTTCGATCTCAAGCAAGAGTCCCTACTCTTTGATTTCAATCAGAAAATCATCTGCTAAATCCCCAGCAGAAAAAAATCACACACACAACTCTACACATACTTCCGGGTCTGTTGAGTTAGGAGTTTGTATTGGTTTTTGTTGATATCTTCGATCAACGCCAATACACGCGGTGTGCTTGCCCAACACACCACACCTATTGGGGGTCCATTTGTTGGCCTCACTTTTGGTTGAGTTTTAGTTTTTCCTCTTTAGTAGCCTAAGGTCTAGCCATAGGACTTTCTTACTGACTATTCTTAGAAAACTAGACATACCCACACCATTAGCAATTCTACACTCCTCTTTACTCAGCTTGAAGTTCCACATATTGGTCCTAACCTCTAGCACTTAGTAGGTGGGGTCATTATAGGGGAACTCAAGATGAGTCACCCATTAGGACTGCTGGACCATAGGGTTGACCCTGGGTCTTGGTCTAGGGCTTAAGGTACATACTTGTACTCACAATCACTCACTATCCTAAAACTATCCTTCTAAGCTTTGATCCCTTGATACTTTTGGGAGACTCATGTAGGTGGTCTCCTAAACCCATTAGCCCTGGGCTCCTAAACCCATTAGCCCAAACCCATTAGCCCTGGGCTAGGGTTTGGCTTAGATCACTACATAGAGGACCCAAAATGGGATTTCCATTGGTCCATCACTTATTACTGGTGGTTGGCACTCCAACTCTACCAAGATATCCAACTTAGCCTTTTACCTCTAAACTCCCCCAAATTACCTAGATACCCTTGGGACCACAAATTTGGCCAAAATTTCCAAATATAGACAAAATACCCAACTTGACTCAAAAATCATTTCAAGCACTTTGAAAACACCAAAATTACCCAAAATCACCAAAATTGACCAAATTACCAAAATACGCCTCCTTACCCCAAAATTCCAAAATTTTCAAAAAATCGCAAAAAACCCTAAAACCTCCCAAATATTCCCAATTTCCTTTTTCTCAACTATCACATGACCCAACTTGACATGACCCAACTCAACTATCACATGACCCAACTTGGCCAATTTGACCATCTTTGATCAAAACCCCCAAATTGCCCTTTAAAGGCCCATATTTTCCCAAAATCACTCCAAATGTCCATCAATTTGATCCCAATCTCCCCAAACATCAATCCAAAATTCAAATTCACCTTCAATATGACCAAAATAAATCAAATCCAAGCTCAATTGACCCATGCTTTGAGCCCAATTTTGATTTAGATCAAAACCCCAATTTTGGCTCCATGACTTGGTTCCAACAAATTTAACTCATGGCCTACTCCATTTGCCCCAATTTATGTTGAAAAACCTTCATAACAACCACATACATCAAAATTAACCTTAAATTTGCCTTGGTGAGACCTCAAATTCATTTTATTTCATTCTAAGTCCAAAAGCCCCAAATTTGCCCCAAATTGGCCATGTCTCAAAATCTCACCAAATTGAGGGCCTTAACTCCAAAATTTCCACTCCATCCCTTCATAAAAAGTCTTCACAACACCTCCCTTAATCATTTAAAATACTTAATTTCGACATAGCCAAAGGCTAACCCAACCTAGACCCATGTCTAGCCCAACATACCCAAAATTGACCAAATTCCAAAAATCCCTCAAATTGACCTACCAATTAAACTCAAAATCACTTCAACCCTTCACCAAATATCTTCATAACAATCATCTACACATTGTTGATCAATTGATTGGGTATATTGACAAGTTTAACCTAGCCCAAACCCAAACTTTGATCACTTGAACCCACATTGAACCTATGCATTAGAGATGGCCTAAGTACACAAAAGTCATCAAATTAACTCCACCTAAACCATGGGTTAGACCCTAAGACTGAGCCAAAACCCATCTAACCACCTAAACTAAGCCATGAACCAAAGGTCCCCAAAATTAAGGGATTTTATTTCCAAAAAATCCAAATGCTTAAGATACCCTTACCACAACTAAACCCCATTGCATTAAATTTCTTTGACATATTCCCCTGGATGTCGTCAGCTCCTAGCTACCTCCCCCTGCCATGACCGACCAGCCAAGTCATTGGAGAAGTGAGAAGCTCAAAACGAGGGCCACCCCCTCTTAAATTTCACCCAAATCAGACCTAGAGGCCAGCTCAGTCAAACCAAATTGTAGAGCTCCTCTGCCCTCCACCTGAAGCACCATAATGCACCCACACATTTGCCCTGAAAGCCACCCCATGGCCATTTTTATAAAAACTCACCTCCACGGCCATGGGAGGTGTGCTAAAATTTTCTCAAACAGAGCTTCCCAAATCACTCACAGAGCATCTTTGAGATCTCCACAACCCATTCCAATCACTCCATTGCCTTGATTCCCCCTGTGTAACCGTAATTTTGAGCTTGAAAATTAGGGCAGAAATAGGACATCCCTAAACACTCCACCAAACTTCAATTGCTTGTGTCCATACCTTCACAATAAGAAGAGAAGACAAAGCCCCATCAAATTACCCTCTGAAATAGCCTCTCCAATACCTCTAAACCAACACCTAAAATCGGTCTTGAATAAAATCATACATAGACTTTACACCAAGACCAGAGACTCAATCTCTAGCATCCTTGGATCCTAACGAACGTGTCAAGACCCTCTGATTGAAGCTTCACTTCTCAGAGCCAAGGTATAAAACTTCTCTTATTCTCGAGCCTATTTGAACTCTTCATTTATTTTGAATTTATTTCGTGGCATCAAAACCGTATGGATATGTTCCTCTACTCTAGACGAGCAATTAAAAAAAAATTCACTTAATTTGGTTAAGAAATGAGAGAGATCTTATGCCTAGAAGATGGACGGTTCTTGGGCTTAGCTATCGGGGAAGATGACGGGGAGCCGACGATCGCGCGTTTACCGGATGGACGATCAAGATCAAGCTGGCCATTGCTTTGGAACATAAACCGCGGGCTGAGTCAGCATTGAGGTGGACGGCGACATCAAATGGGAGCACGCCACATGTAGCTTTGGAGCCGTTGTAGGTTGAGGTGGCGTCGCGCATTTAAATAGATAAATAAGGGTTTAATTAATTCAAAAAATGACCCCTAACTTAAAAAATTCATATCTTCATGTAGAAAAATCACAAAAAAAAATAAAAATACCCACTTGCTCAGTGAATAGAGGAGAACAATGTGAAATAATTTTAAGTCCATGTGATTCATATTTCATTTTTAATTAATTAAATACTAATTTGGATGTTTTGATTCTCCATGCATGTAGTAATATCACCATGGCTTAAAATTTTAACATGTTGTTGCCTCTATCTTATGAAATATTCCCTGATCGAGGTCCCTAGACAAAGAATCATATTTTTCAAGTTTATGTACATTATTTGCTTAAAATAATCATGGAAATTAGCATTTTTCTTAAAAAAATCCAAGAAAATTTTGGAAGGTTTAGGATGACCAGAGACCCCTTAGAAAAATTTCTCATGAGCCAAGTCATTCAAAATACACCTAATCTTTACAAACCCTAAATAACTAAAATAATTAATTTTAAAAAATATAAATAATAAAATGACTTGATTTTTTATCTCCACTATTGTTTAGAATCCAGAGAACTCACCATAAAAATTCCAAAATATTTTGAGTTCATCTGGTAACTTAAGTTGATTTTTAAACTGAAAAATTATAAAACTTGGTTTTTTTGAGTTCTCTGTGATCAGGGGTATTTTCTAAAAATAAATTGATACTTAAAATAAAAACTTAATTTTTAACCTATTTTTAAATATTTAAATAATTAAAAATCCATAAAAATCACAAAAATAATAAAATTCATGAAAAATATTATAAATTTCTTCCTAAGCACTTAGAAACAATTAGAATATTTTTTTTCTGATTTTCTAAATAAATATATTTAATTTCAAAGCTTATAAATAATTTTTAAAGGCTAAAATTGGTTTTCACTAAAAATATTGCCAATAAATCAAATAAAATTCAAAAAAATATAAAAATCTTCTCCTTTGAGTGCTTTGACCTTAGAAGGATTTCTCAAAAATATAAAACTTAATTTTCTCCATTTAAGATATTTTCATAATTAATAAATACCCCAGAACTTAAAATAAATCTTGAAATTCAAATAAAGATAAACAAATCATGAAAATTGGTCCAAAGGCTTCTCTAGTCTAGGTCTACCTCCAGTAAAAATTTCAAGGGATTAAGATTTACTTTGGTCAAGTTAGGAATTTCCTTTAAAAAATCCTATTTTTTGCATGAAAATAATTATATAAATTAAATTAAATTTTGAAAAATCTCATTTTCTCCTCTGATGTCTTAATTGACCCATGAATGAGGTAGGATAAGA
>NW_018250006.1:60250-67238 GCF_001263595.1 Phalaenopsis equestris | reverse complement strand
TAATTGAAAAGATAAGTTAATAAATTTCTAAATTATTAAAATTTGGGAGTTTATTAAAATAAAATGAACCTAGGATTTAGGGGTATGACTTTTGAAATCAATAATTAATCAATTTAATACCCCTATTTTGATTTTGAAATAAAATTCAAATCATGAATTATAACCACCTAAAGCTTAACATTTTGAAAACTAAATAAGACACTCACCTGGGTCTTAAGGGCTTAGTAGTGACTTAGGCAAAATCAAGTATCATTTAAATAAGGATTAGAAAAATAAACTCAATTAAAATTAAAACATCTTTCAAACATTACAAGCCGAATTAGTACTAAAATTTGGCTAAGTGTTCCAATAACACTAACTTGCCTCTTTAAGAGTCTTCACTCACATAATTTTCAAAATTAAATTACAAAAGATAATTACCTTACTCTTAAGGATAATTGAACATCAATGTTCATTGAGCATTAGGGTGTTTATAGGGTGAATTATTAAGCAACATAATAAATTTAAAAGAACTCGGGATTTTCCACTGGGCAGTGAGAGAGTAGCACAGACCTGCTTCTTTCTCTAGATTTGTTGGATACCTCAGAGATCTAGTAAACTTAATACGTTTTTCTTGACAACATCATCCTTAATTAAACTCCTAAGGATCCACCAAGATATGAATTAGGGTTAGATAGGTCATCAAAATTTTACTTCCCCGTTTCATATAAACTGCCTTAACATGCCTTTTGAGTTTCAGATGGTGGAACGATAAGAATCGTCAGGTAAGCTTTTACGATTTTTAGCATTGTCTTTCTTGTACTTTCATACTGTACTTTTATACTTGCAAAACTTGCATGTTAAACAATGAAGTCACCTTGCATGAAAACTAAAACTATCAGGATAGCCACAGAAGAAAAACCAAAACAAAAACTAAATTCAACCAAGATAAAATTCACCGCCATAACATTCAAAATATAAAACAACCAAAAATTTAATCACATACATCACACAAAACTACAACTTCAACTAAATTAAGACGTCTCTATCAGATGATCGGGAAATCCTCAGAGGAGGTATCCTACGGTTGCTAACGAGGCTTCCCACGGTCTAAATGAAATTATGGAACTCATTAAGTTGAGTTTAGTAAGTTCCTTTGGACTAAGTGAATCCAATAGAAAATAATGGTTCCAGAAGAAGGGAAGCGTGGGATCCTAACCGTTGTCGCTCTAATCAACTTTAATATGCCACCAAAAAATTTCAAGAACTTCAACCATAAGGCCACCTGATTTGACATCATAACTTGGCACACTGGAAAACTCAAACTAATCGCAGCAAGGAGCTTGGAGCTAGCATGGTGGGCAACACGGCCATCTTAAACAGCAAAACCTGTCTTCCCCAACAAAACCAATCACCTCACCTTATCTTTAGGCCTTTGCGTAACCCTGCTATACAATATAAGCCCTAACTCGCCTTAGGATTTCGAGGTTGTCGTCCGTTACGAACTAAATCCTCACATCTTCCAAGCTATTTGTGTGATAGTTTCACATGAATGTAAGCCCTAACTAATAAAATTGGCAGGATGAAACACATAAATATTTCTCCTCAAAACTAAAGCTAAACATTAGGATAGCTTGGGAAGTCACCAAGGTTCTCCTCTGGATCCATGACACCCCATAGTTCTCCCTCCTTTTGACTCCACAACAAATTGTTCTAAATTTGAGCCAATCTCCTTTCACACCTCTACATCCAATCTCATTGAAAATTCCTACCCTTTGAAATTCCTTGAAGATAATATTTCCTGATTTTTATCAAGAATCTTCTTAGGTGACTTTGGTCATTTAAGATTTAATTCACTATAGAGGCTTGCCCTTATAGGAAGCATGTCCGAACCCAGCTTAATGTAAACCCTATTTAATTCTTTATGTCAAATAGGGGAACTTGTTGGCAAATATAAAGGTTTCGCAGACCAGACGGATGCCATATATTCTTTAGTTTAATTGATTGAGCCTCATCCTCAAGTCTTGTGTTTATCCGTCGGGATAGATACAGGGTTTGAGGTAAAGTGCTCTTTCATTTAAACTATGAAAAATATGGGCTCAGTTTAATTTCATACTTTTTTAAACTTCAACGTCCTTCCGAAGCGGGCGACGGGATTTCAATTTCGGTGATTGACAGCTTCTTATGGACAACTCCAACCAAAAATAACGCTGACATGAGTCGTCCATGAGAAACTCAGTATCCTTAAGGTCAAAGGAAGGAAAATCTATCCAATGACTTAAAGTTGAAGCTCCAAGAGGTGAAACTTATACCTGTCAAAGTGGCAAGGATGCCTCATGAAGGAAAAGAAAGTGGAGGTTCAGCTACAAAGCTGGAAACACTCCAAACAAAATAACTTATACCTCATCTGGGTCGGGGAGCCTGGGGAGCCTGGTCGGGGAGCCTTCTAACACCCTAGGTGCACTAGACAATCACCTATATAAAGGTATGCTGAGCCAGTCAGGTTGAAGAAGCACGAGGTCTCCTCGTCAAGACATGCAAATATGAATGCAGTTATCTAGTGTGGTCGTTAAGAATTGTGGAGGCCCGATTAATATATGCAAGAAAGTAAATGTCGCAATTTTTAAATCCTGAATATTTTAATCATAAATTTTAATTATATTGAACATTTTATTTAGGATTTTGTAAAAAATTACAATTTTAGGGTCCTTAATGAGCCTTGATTATATGGTGAAAACCCAGATGAACCACATAAATAAACAAAGAAAATGCATGCAAGTGCAGACATGCAACATGATGCAAAAAATAAAACAAGCCAAATTAACATAATAAACATGTCGATGTCATTGGATAGGCAACATATCGCAGAAAAGAAAAGGGACGGTCGAACTCTGCATATACATGTCCGGTCTTAATTCTATACATCAATAAAAAATTTAGAATTAAGATACGAAGCACAAGCATCTGCTCCTGATCCCCTCCACGTGGTTCCCACGCTAACACCTCTAAACCAGTGCTCGTATCTTATTTCTGCTACAGGACTCTCCTAAACTCTAAAAGTATATAAAAAAGAGAAAAATACTCAATTTTGCATGAAAATAAGTGTTAGCGAGAAAGCTCACATGCAAATAACATATCATGAGTCATGCCTTAAAAGTGGGGGAGATAATAGCACCTACAAGCAAAAGGGTCAGAAATCATTACTTGCTCCCACAAAAGTGGTACCTGTGTGTGTTCATAAGTAGGCATGGCTCCATGCAGCAAAACACCCTAACATACTACCACACATATGCAGCATGCAGTCACACCTCAAGCACAATACAAAAGAAAGATGCCTATTTAGGGCAACCAATCCAACAAAGAACAATAACCAGGTATTAAAAAGACTATCTAGCACCCTAAATCCTAGCCTAGCACACCATCTAACAAAAAGTGCGTCAACCTAGTATCTAAGTGGGAGGTAGGTCTTGGTATAGTATGACTTTGATAATGACTGTGATAGGGTCGTCATATCGGCCCCATCCTAAAGATCCAAAGGATTTTCTGGCACCACTTTTACTTTTATTTTATCGTTTTTCCTAGTTTATTTTTAGTGATTGTAAAGAGAAGAGATTTAAAGGAACTTCAATAGTTTGGTGGAGAACTTGAGATAATTTTTTTATCTTTTTGTTTTGAGACTACTTTTGGTTTTAGTTGAGACTTGCTATTTGTTTGACAATGATTTCTTCTTTTATACTAAAGTACGGTTTTATTTTCTACATGGGCTCTGAGTAGTTTTCTTTATATTTCTTCTTAAAATGATAAGTAATTAAGTTTTAGATTGAAATTGTGGAGAGTATTGATCTTTAATGTTGGAAGAAGTGTGATGATTTAAATCCATGCACTTCATTTACTTCTTGATTTAAATTTTTTATGAGAACATGTAAGAACCGGGCTCGTATTGTCTCAGTCAATAATTGGAAAGAATCACATGAGGTTGTATGAATGAGAATGTAGTTCATATGATTGAATGCAAATAAATAGGGAAATATTAATTGAAGGGCGTAGAGTTAGAGGACTTTAGAATGACAGGTTAAAACCCCCAACTTGGTTTATTATATTAGGGTATGATACGAGATGTTAGCCCCAAGGTGGAGGGAATCGAGGGAACTCTAGTGTGAGTGCTAGTATCTTTCCTGCCTAGCCGGATATTAGAACCATTCAAACTTTAATTTAGTCAATGTTCTTTATAGCAACTCAAGTAAAAGTAAAAAATATTATTGCTCCTATTTGGCACAACACAATTTGCATACTTCCATAACAGAATTCCTATAATTAGTACTGATTCATGGTAAGAAGAAAGATATTTTTCTTATTAAGTGCTTTTCATCTACAAAACTCTAGTTTTCTTTTTAAATTGTTACTATTTTGTCAAAATATCAAAAATACCAAAATTATTTGAATTTTTATTACAGCAAAATATATTCATTTTAAGTAAATGTCTTTTTAAAATTAGAAAGTTTTTGAAAAGTGCATATTATATAAATTTCCTGCGGGTTCGATGTTCAAGTCTTAATCAAAAAGTCATATATTACTTGATAACGATACATATACTTGCATAGTATCCCAATATATATAAATTAAAAGTTAAATTCTTTTTTTCTTCAGGAACAAGTTTTTGATTTTTTTTGTAAAATAAGAAAATATAAGTGAATATAATCTGAATTATTGTTCTACTTTGCATATTAGCAGTATCAAGAGGGATCAATTTTTTGGCGCCATTGCCGGGGAATCGAAGGCAAAATTTCTATTTTTAGAAAGTTTTATTTAAACTTTAAGTACTGTATCTTTTTTTTCTATGTGTGTTTTGAATTTTATTTTATTTTATTTTATGATAGTGTATGTGTAGTTCAGATTCTGAAGGACTAGTGCTCTACGATTCTGAATTAGAAAGAACTATTAGAAAAATCAGAAAAAACCAAAAAAATTATAAATTTTGAAAAATCCAAAAATAAAAAAATTAAAAGAAAGGACAAATCAAAATAATCAAATGCTGAAATTCATCAAGAGTTCAGACCTTTAAGAGTACATGTCAACCCTACTGTTCATGAACTTCATTGTAGTATTCAAAAACCTACTATTGTGGCTCATTCATTTGAGCTTAAATATGCTATTATACAATCATTTTGGGGGATCACCAACTGAAGATCCAAATTTACATCTTGCCAATTTTCTAGAATTGTGAGCTACATTTAAATACGATGGTGTATCAGATGATATCATAAGACTTAGGTTATTTCCTTTCTCACCGAGGGATAAAACTAAGATGTGGTTGAATTCATTGGCACCTGGATCTATCAGAACTTGGAGTGATTTAGTACAAAAATTTCTTGCTAAATATTTTCCACCATAAAAAACTGTGAAGCTTAGAAATGATATTGCATCCATTTATGAAGCATGGGAAAGATTTAAATAACTCTTAAGAAAGTGTCCACGCCATTCTATACCAGATTGGTTAATAATTCAAACTTTTTATAATGGATTAGTTGGATCTCTTAGATCAATTATCAATGTTGCTCGTGCTCGTTCATTGATGTCAAAGCCATTTCATGATGCTTATGATTTAATTGAAGAAATGACTACCAATAATTTTCAATGGCCTTCTTAGAGGGTAAATCCTAAAAAAGTAGCCAATATTCATGAAACTGATGCATTTACCAAGTTAGCAAATCAAGTTGCTGCAATTTCAAGGAAGTTAGACCAATTTGGAATGAATTTTCTCAACCAATTTCCATGATTGAAGAAGATTCATTTGGCCAAATGGTAGATTCTCAAGCGTCACTAGAAACTTTGAATGCCATAAATAATAAGCAAAATAACCCATATTCAAATTATTATAACTCAGGTTGGAAGAACCATCCCAACTTTAACTGGAATAACAATTTAGGTGGTGATAATCAGTAATGGGGGAACAACCAAAGAAACCCATTAGGAAACTGGAACAACCAAGGGAATAATAATTATAGATATACTTATCCTCTAGGATTCAACAGTAATACAAATTTTAAGGAGAAGAAGTTGTCTATTGAAAAAGTGGTGTTACAAACGGGAAATCAATTACATTGTCGAGAAGCTATAATTAGAAATATCAAGAATCAACTTGGGCAAAAAGCAAGTTCATTAAGTAATAGATCCCAAGGAACACTTCCTAGTAATGTTGAATCAAATCCAAAAGACCAGAAAAAATAACAAGTAAAAGTCTTTCAACTTAGAAGTGGAAGAGAGTTGGAAGGTCCGGTTCAAAAAGAAATTAAAGTAGAGAGAGAAGAAATTGAAGAATCAAAAGAGGATGCTCCAAAAGATTCTGAGATACCTATTTCTCCGCAGAAAATTGATTTCGAAAAACCACCACCTCCATTTCCTTAGAGACTTCGTCAGCAGAAGTACGATAAGCAATTTTCAAAAATTTTTGAAATACTTAAGAAGCCTACAATTAAAAATCCATTTGCTGAAGCCTTAGAACAAAGGTCGAGCTATGTAAAGTTTATGAAGGATATTCTCACCAGGAAAAGGAATTTTGAAGATAATGAGATTGTTGCACTTAGTGAGAGTGCCGTGCGATAATTCAGAAGAAGCTTCTTGAAAAGCTTAAAGATCTTGGTAGCTTTACAATTCTATATGCAATAAGAGACAGATTTTATAGGAAAGTTTTATGTTATTTAGGTGTAAGCATTAACCTTATGCCATTATCAATATTTAAAGGATTGGGATTAAGAGAAATAACCCCTACTTCTGTAACTCTGTAGTTAGCAGATCGTTTGATAACATATCCTAAAGGAGTTATAGAAGATGTTCTAGTGAAAGTGGATCAATTTATTATTCTTGTTCATTTCATTGTGCTAGATATGGAGGAAGATAAAGAGATACCTATCATTTTGGGGAGACCTTTCCTAGCCACAGGAAGAGCAATGATAGATGTGCAAGAAGGAGAATTAACAATATGCGTCAATGATCAAACTGTTACTTTCAA
>NW_018250006.1:57967-60090 GCF_001263595.1 Phalaenopsis equestris | reverse complement strand
TTTTGGACACGATAGACAAAGATAAATCATTTTGTCCATCTATTAAAAAACCTCTAGAACTAGAGTTGAAGTTACTTCCTGATCATTTAAAATATGTCTTTTTAAGAGATTCCTCTACTTTACCTATTATAATTTCCTTAAAATTAACAATGGAAGAAGAATAAAGGTTGATGAAAATTCTGAAAAATTTTAAGAAAGCCTTTTGATGGATAATTGCTGATATTAAAGGAATCAGTCCTTCAATTTGCATGCATAGAATTCTTATGGAAGAGAACTACAAACCCAGGGCTGATCCTAAATGAGATTGAATCCTATTATAAGAGAATTTGTTAAGAAAAAAATTTTAATGTGGTAGATGCTGGAATTATCTACCCTATTTCAGATAGTGCATATGTTAGTTCAATTCATTGTGTTCCTAAGAAAAGAGGAGTAATTGTAACTGTAAATGAACATAATGAGTTAATACGTACTAGACAAGTCACAGGATGGCAAATATCATTGATCATAGAAAATTAAATCTTCCCACTAGGAAAGATCATTTTCCATTACCCTTTCTAGATCAAATGTTGGATAGACTAGCTGGGCAAAAATACTTTTATTTTCTGGATGGATATACTGGTTATCACCAAATTCAAATATCTCCTGAGGATCAATAGAAAACAACGTTTACCAGTCCTTATGGTACTTTGCTTTTAGAAGAATGTCCTTTGGTTTATATAATGCCCTTGCTACATTTCAAAGATATATGGTGGCAATTGTTTGTGATTTAATTGAAAAAGGGATTGAAGTTTTTATGGATGACTTTTTAGTGTTTGAAACTTCATTTGACTCATGTGTAGAACATTTATCCAAAGTTCTTAAGCACTGTAAAGAAACAAATTTAGTCCTTAATTGGGAAAAATGTCAATTTATGGTAGCAGGAGGAATTATACTAGGTCATCAAATATCAGAAAATGGTATGGAAGTAGATCCTGCTAAAATTCAAGTGATCGCTAATTTACCTTATCCAACAAATGTAAGCGGAATTAGGAGTTTTCTAAGACATGCTGGATTCTACAGGGGATATATTAAAGACTTCTCAAAGATTGCTAAGCTTTTATGTCATTTACTGGAGAAAGATGAAATTTTTAATTTTGATGAGGAATGCCTAAAAGCTTTTAAATTATTAAAAGAAAAATTAATAACTGCACCAATTATAGTTTCACCAAATTGGGAAAAACCTTTTGAATTAATGTGTGATGCTACTGATTATGCTATAGGAGCTATTTTAGGACAAAGACATGATAAAATTTTCAAAGTTATTTACTATGCTAGTAAAACTCTTAATGAAACTCAAATTAATTATACAACAACTTAAAAAGAGTTATTAACAATAGAATATGCTTTTGATAAATTTAGATCATTTTTAATAGGAACTCATTGTATAGTGCGTACAGATCATTCTGCAATTAATTATTTAATGAAAAAGAAGGATGTTAAACCTACACTTATAAGATGGATTCTTCTTTTACAAGAATTTAATTTTGCAATAGTAGATCAGAAGGGGATTGAAAATCAAATTGCTGATCATTTGTTCAAGCTTGAATTAGAAAAACCACTCTATTTTGAAAATGAAATTAATGAACATTTTCCAAATGAATTAGTGGTGTGTTCCGTAGTATGTCGACGTTGTGAAATTTAATGTTAGTGATATTATACCCTATGGAATGACATACCAACAGAAGACCAACAGGACATACCAACAGAAGAGAAAATTTATTTCTGAAGCTAAGAATTATTTTTGGGATGACTCATTTTTATATAAACAAGGAAAAGATTTGATCATTTGAGGAAAGGATTTGATCATTTGAGGATGTGTAACATTAGAAGAAACTTATGAGATTATCGAAAAATGTCATAATTCTAATTTTTGGGGACATTTTGGTGTTGCTAAAGTAGCATACAAAATTTTACAATCTGAATTTTATTGGACTAAAAGTTTTACATATGTTAATGGTTATATCAAAACTTGTGATAGATGTCAAAGAGTAGGCAATATTTCTAGGAGTTTCTAGGTGCCCCTCAATTATATGCTAGAAGTTGAAATATTTGATGTTTGAGGATTAGATTTCATGAGACCATTT
>NW_018250006.1:52474-57942 GCF_001263595.1 Phalaenopsis equestris | reverse complement strand
AAATTTATATATTATGTTAGCAGTGGACTATGTATCTAAATGGATAGAAGTTGTTGTTTTACCTCGATGTGATGCTCAAAGTGTTGCAAAATTTTTGAAAATGAATATATTTTGTAGATTTGGGATGCCAAGAGTTATCATTACTGATGGGGGGAAGTCATTTCAGAAATGGCATAATCGAGAAGTTATTAAAGAAATATAACATAAATCATAGGATTGCTACTACTTATTATCCTAAGACAAGTGGTTTGGCTGAATTATCCAATCGGAATATTAAAAGAGTTATGAAAAAATCTTTGAATCCAATAAAAATTAGGTCAGTCAAACTTGACTATGCTTTGTGGGCTTATAGGACTGCATACAAAACTCCTATAGGAATGTCCCCATATAGGATAATATTTGAGAAATATTGTCACTTATCAGTTGAACTTGAGCATAAATCATATTGGGTGATTAAAGAGTCAATTTTAATTTGAAAGATGCTGGTGAGAAAATGTTATTGCAATTAAGTGAGCTTGAAGAGATAAGAAATGAGTCTTATGAAAGTGTCAAAATTTATAATGAAAAGATGAAAATGTGGCATGATCAAAAGATTCTTACTAAAAATTTTTAACCAGGGCAACAAGTTTTGCTATATAATTCAAGGTCAAGATTATTTCCAGGGAAACTTAAGTCCAGGTGCATGGGCCCATTTATTGTGATGAAAGTTTATCCTTATGCAGCCGTGTATATTAAAGATCCAAAATCTGAGAAAATATTTAAAGTGAATGGACATAGACTGAAACCTTATTATATATGGGATTAGTAGAAGTTTAATGATGGAATGTTGTTGGGTCAACCATGGTAAGCACTGGTTACGTCGAGCTGACGATGTAAAACCAAGCGTAAAACCAAGCGCTCAAAACCAAGCGCTCTGTGGGAGGCAACCCATAAGTATCAGTGTGTTTTTGTTTGTATTGTTGTTTTATGTGTGATTAAGAATGGGGTAGTATTTTTGAGACTATTATGTGTTAGTATTGATTTTAAGACTTTATTTGGTGATATAGACATGTTAAAATGAGAATTTGGATGTTAAGTTGACTAGTGCAAAAATGTACACCGGCGCTTAAGCGCCACATCCGGTGCTTAAGTGCGACAGTTTCAAAATATGTGCAAAATTAATATTCAAGAAGGGAAAATAACCTAAAGGTTTGTAAAAACGTGCCAAGGTAGTTTCTAAACGTGTCTATGAGTTATTGGAAGGGTTTAGGCCTATAATTAGAAGGGTTTAGTGAAGGAATTTCACCCCATATCATTTCTAGCCTTAAAGCCTAAAAGAGAGAGAGATTTTAAGATGATGTCTTCATGGGAGAAGGATTTGAAGAAAAAGGATGAGACCATGAGGAAGAAATTCATTAATCAAAGTGCACAACAGATGTATAACGATTTCTTAAGGTTTCTTAGCTGTTAGTTTTGAAGAAATATCAGAGAAGATCAACAAAATTGAAAATACCATGTTTGTACTTGAGACTAAGGTATTGGAGATTCATGCACATCTTGAGCATATTGGATGGCAATTGAAAAGGCAATTTTGCCACACTAGTTATATAGAGGAAGCAGATAAGGAGAAGTTTCTTAAGCAAAAGTGGATTGAAGAAGATTGCATCAAGGCACGTCACCACCGTTCGTTTTATCAACTTTATATTCCAGTTGCCCCAAAAGAGACTAATGAAAGTCCTAAATTTGTTCCTTCTAATGAAGAATGGAATTAAGTTCTATGTTTTTTTTTTGTGATTAAAGTTGTTGTCTTTAAGTGTTTTCAGTGTTTAAGACATGTGTTAGTGCTTATGTTACTTATGTGTTTAATTGTGAATGTATGTTAAGTGTTTTGTACTTAGGAAAATTTTCTCATTTGAGACTATTTGGAGTGAGAATTAAGTGTCAATAGTATTTGTACTTGCTTGTGAATTAATATAAGTTTATTGTTGTGAAAATTTTGTGTTGTTTTAA
Organism: Phalaenopsis equestris; assembly: GCF_001263595.1. NCBI lineage: Eukaryota > Viridiplantae > Streptophyta > Magnoliopsida > Asparagales > Orchidaceae > Phalaenopsis > Phalaenopsis equestris. The sequence goes on along the minus strand of NW_018250006.1, from coordinate 55,953 downwards.
CCTCAAATTGAAATAGTTGTTAAGGAGAATTTTGAGAGAGAGAGGAGTTATAGGAAGTTGAAAATAGTCAATTAAGTGCTAAGAGACCATTTAGGGGTGGTTTACTTAGGCAAATAGTTCATTTTACTTAAATTTAAAGATTTCAAAAATAATGCACTGGTGCATAAGCACCACATATCGCGCTTAAGCGTAAGCTAATGCAATAGGCAGGCACCTAAGTGCCACTTACCCGAGCTTAAGCGCCGCCGCCACTTACCCGCGCTTAAGCGTTGATTCACGAAAATCAGTTCGCAAACGGTTAAAAGTAAAATTTTTGTCCAAAAACAGAAATTTTTGTCCAAAAACACCATTTTTAATGCCTCCCATCGTCTTCTACCTCTCAAATCGCAATTTTAAGGGCTAGGGCACACCATTAAGGGGATATTTCTTGGTGGAATCAAGAAAAATTTGCTAGATTCAAATTCCTTGAGGCGAGAGCTTTACTTCTTGGCAAAAATTTTGGATTTTCACCATGCATTTTGAGCACATTTGGAGAAATTTGAAAATTCACTATTCATGGTGAAAAATCATGGTGAACTATTCATGGTGAAAAATGAGGAAAATCTATGGAAATTGCTTGGGAAGTTTAGTTTGTGCTTTAGAAAGTTTAGTTTAATGATTTAGACTTGATTTTTGAAGTTATTTTTGGAATTTATAAAATTTTTAGAATGGCACGAAGAACGAAGAGGAGTAAAGGAAAAAGCCCGTTTAATTTGGGCAAATTTGTTAGCTCGAATGCTCAAGATCAATACAGTGACACTCTATAGTCACAAAAATTTATTCAGGAGCGATGTTTTAGAAATCCGGGTGGAGAAGTGGAAGATTTCATTATTCGTCGACAGTGGGAATAGTTCTGTTGTTTCTCTGCCATCACGGTGACTTTTGTTGTGAGGCAGTTCTACGAAAATCTCCCAGAAGCTGAAGAGAATCGAGTTATGGTTTGAGGAAAGTTGGTACCTTTTTCACCAAAGGTAATTAACTTGTTTTACCATTTACCACTATATATTTTATGTTTTTATGCAAATTATAGTCATACTGAAGCAGAGTTAGATGCGATTATTTCTTACTTGATTGTTGGCATACTTGACTATTGGGAGAGGACTTTGAAAGATTCCCAACTTTAAAGTTATGTGCACCTTCAAAGGCCTGACACTATTTCATTTCTGCTCGTCTATTTCCGACCAATCATCTCAATGAAGTGACCAGAAAGAGCGACGTTGAACTATTGTATTCAAGAGGGAAAGCTCATCAACATTGGAGCTTTCATCTGTCAGACTATCATTATTTCTACTACAGCTATTACAACTGCAGGTCTGGGATTTGCTTCCTTGATCTTTTCGTTGTGCGAGCAGGTTGGGGTTAAATATGATAGTTGGGAGGAAGTTGTGTTACCTTTAAAGCCCATCATGAAGGTGAATCTGAAGACTTATTCTGATCATTCCATTTTTGGCTAGAGAGGAGGATTTTCCAAGAGCTTTGGAATGGAAATGTCTACTGCATCTACCTCTGTTGCTTCTTCATCTAGACCATCTACTTCACATGCTTCTACATCTTGAGGTGAGTCTACTAAGACTCAAGATGAGTTAGTGCAGAAGATGATGGATAATATCAATTTTACCGCTGATAAGGTACAAAATTTAGAGCATTTTGCAGATCATACTAATAGTTATAATAGAAGAAAGAGTGATTATAAAGAGAAATTCCACTGATCTTTAGAGAGCCTGATTAGAGGTGATCTAGGAGTGAAATTTTCTCCATATCCTTGATATCCTGATTATGAGCCTACAGAAAAATGGTATAGCGGTGATTCTGAGGATGAAGAGTAGAGTTGAGAGATTCATTTTATTATTGTAATATGATATGAAATATGTGGTCTGGGCTAGCTACATTTGCATCTGTGTGTTATTTTGGACTATGCTGTGTATTGGACTTTTATGTTTTATTATTATTATGACATTTGTGGTAGTTAGTATTTTATTTTTATATTTTAGGGTAGTAACTATTATTTTGTTTTTAGTACTGTGATTTAGTTAGTTTAGAACTTAACTTAATTTTATATATGCTATAAAGTAGAAAATCTTGCTAACTTAGATATTAAACTTGAAATTCAGAAACTGCTACCCTTTATTTTTCTTTTATCATGTTTGCAAGTTTGTCTTTATGTTAAGACTGTGATGTCAGTAGTGTGTATGTTTTCCCACTGTTTAGAAGTCTATTGAATCTCTGAATGTTGAATGGAAATAAAAATATTAGAAAATTTGACAAAAATTAATTTTACTCCTATTTTTAGTTTTATAATTATATCATTATGGTTTAAAAATTCATGTTATTATGTTATTTTAAATTTTCATTCATGCTTATATATATCTGATGCTAAATTGTTTAATCTGTTAAAAATTTAAGTTTGGGGGAGATGAAAAATATTTTCAAATGTTTAAAACTGGAATTTTATTTGTTCTCAAATGTGCTACAAGTGAATTTGATTTGAAAAGAAAAAAACTGATTATGTATATGAAGTTATATTAGGGAAGTCAAATTTGATTTTAGAAATGAGTAAGAAAATTTAGTTAAAATTTTTAGTAATGAAGAAAAACTTTAAGTTAAAAAGTTTTTAGTTGAGAAAATGATTAATATAAGTAACTATCTTTAATAAGAAAAATTGTATTTTTAAAAAATTTAGATGATTTAGACTTTTACTTTTAATGCTTAAATTTCTTTTATTAAAATAATTTTCAAAACTATTATTATATTTATAAGTAAAAGACTTATATCAAGACTTTTTTTAAGGAAAGGAGAAGTGAAATTCAAAATCATTAAAGGCCTATCCAGATATAGTAATCCTTGCCTGAAAAAGAAAGAAAAAAAAAAGAAAAAAGAGAAAGAAAAGAAAAAAGAAAAAGAAGAAGAAAAAGAAAAAAAATTAGGAAGGAGAAGTTTGAAGATTAGTACTTAATCAAAAATTGGTTATACATTTGATCTTTTTAAAGTATAAGACTTGAGAAACTCTTAAGCTTATAGATATAATATAGTAAGTAAAATTATTTTCAACGAAAATTTTTAAGTGGAAATAATAAAAGAACTAAATTCTAAATTTGGAAAATCTACAGTACCTTTTTGAATTAGATAGAAACTCATATTTTTGTCTTTCTTAACTTTAAGAATTTCTAAACTTAAAATGGTCTCATTTACTGAATATTTTTTCTAAATTAGACTGCTCTATTTCTAAATCTAAATTTTAGTAACTCCTAAAGAAACTCATATACATATCATATATATGCAGCTTTTAAAGATTGGAGTGTCACTTGAGGAAAAGTAACATTTTAATTTTGGGGGATTTTGATACACCTAAAATATATAGTATTTTTAGACACATTTTTATACCTATTTTTGAGATATTGCACTTTAATGGAAGGTATTTTTGTGTTTTTCTTGCAGATACA
>NW_018250006.1:52001-52392 GCF_001263595.1 Phalaenopsis equestris | reverse complement strand
CCAAGTGTTAAATAGAGAAGGCCGCGCCTAAGCGCCGAGACCCGTGTAGAGGTCCCGTGTTTAAGCGTCAGTGGCAGTTACTAGACGAGTAAAATCAGTTTCTACAAATTTTGAAGAGGTTTTGGAGGCACCCGTTGGCTTAATAGGTGGTTATAACCACCATGGATTAAAATTTTCATGAAAGGATGCATCTCTTGGGGAAATACATCGAATCTAGACATATTTTGAAGATTTTCCAAGGAACCTCTTGGAAAACTATAAAATAAAGAAGAGAGGACTTTGAAAAGAGTCCTGAAAATACTTGGAAAGTTTTGAAAGTTCATCAATTTGGGGGAGTTGGTTCAGAGAGATTTTCAGGCACCACTTTTACTTTTATTTTTTTTTTTTTTAT
>NW_018250006.1:30669-51825 GCF_001263595.1 Phalaenopsis equestris | reverse complement strand
ATTCTGAGTAGTTTTCATTATCTTTCTTCTTAAAATGATAAGTAATTAAGTTTTGGATGGAAATTGTGGAAAGTATTGATCTTTAATGTTGGAATAAGTTGTGATGATTTAAATCCCTGCACTTCATTTTCTTCTTCATTTGGCCAATCCAGATGTTAAAATTTATTGTGAGAACATGTAAGAACCGGGCTGGTATTGTCTCAGTCAACAATTGGAAAGAATCACATGATGTTATCTGAATGAGAATGTAGTTCATATGATTGAGTGCAAATAAATAGGAAAATATTCATTGAAGGGTGTAGAGTTAGAGGACTTTAAAGTGGCAGGTTAAAGCCCCAGACTTGGTTTATTATTTTAGGTTCTTTTACGAGATGTTAGCCCCCAGGTGGAGGGAATCGAGGGAACTCTAGAGTGAGAGCTAGTATCTTCCCTACTTAGCCAGTCTTCAAAACTTTTCAAACTTTTAATTAGCCAATGATCTTTAAAGCAACTCTAGTAAGGGTAAAAAATATTATTGCTCCTATTTAGCACAACACAATTTGCATACTTCCAAAATAGAATTCCTATAATTATTACTCATTCATGATAAGAAGAAAGATATTTTTCTTATTAAGTGCTTTTCATCTACAAAACTCTAGTTATCTTTTTAACTTGTTACTATTTTGCCAAGATATCAAAAATACCAAAAATATTTGAATTTTTATTACTGCAAAATATATTCAGTTTAAGTAATTATCTTTTTAAAAATAGAAAGTTTTCTAAAAGTACATATTGTATAAATTCCTTGTGGGTTCGATATTCAGGTCTTAATCAAAAAATCTTATATTACTTGATAACGATACGTATACTTGCGTAGTATCCCAATATATATAAATTAAAAGTTAAATTCTTATTTTTCTTCAGGATCAAGTTTTTGGTTTTGTTGTAAAAAAAGGAAATATAAGTGAAATATAAATTGAATTATTGTTGTACTTTGCATATTAGCAGTATCAAAAAGCATCACTAGCTGCCCATGCAAACATGTAAATGCAAATGCAGACAGTCATGTGACAGAAGTGACGAGTATACTGTAGGGCAGTGACTCAGAGAAAGATTGGCATACCATGGAGGCAACGGCCCAAAGAAATGGGTGTGTCGTTGCGGCAGTGACCCTGAGATGGGCATGCCATGGAGGCAGTGGCCAGAAATGGGTGTACCCTAGCGGCAGTAACCAGAGAAAGAGCTTGTCGTGGAGGCAGCAGCCCAAAGAAAGGTGTGCCAAGGAAGCAGTGACCCGAAAGGTGGGCGTGTCGTAGAGGTAGCAGCCAAAAGTAGTGTAACACAAGAAAATGATAATGATTATGTAAGCTAACACATACCAGATACAACATGCAAATAGGTAAGCATTTATATAGAGAAAAAGCAAATAAACATGCAAGTGATTAGTCGACCGGATCGTGGTGGCCAGTTGAACCAAAGTGATCGGTCTACTAGGCTGGAGCGGCCAGTCAAACCAAAGTGAGACACTCAACGGACCGAGGTGGCCAGTCGAAGTGAAGTAAGATGCTCGTCGGGCAGGGGTGGCTCACCGGGCCTGGGCAGCAGGTCGAGGCAAAGTGAAATACAACATGCGCTAAGCAAAAATGCAATATTCAGCAAACCAACATGCAGGTAGTAAATCGGGCTCCTTCTATCGACCTCACCTGGGAGACCTCAGGTTTAGACCCTTGGATGTGCAGCATCGCCTCCTCTTACTTTGGTGAGGAAAAGTGGGGAGTTTCTCCTCGGATCTCCGAGGGGGAAAATCTCAACAACATCGTCAAATAGGATAGCTACAAAGCTTATCCTAGTTTGCAAACTCCTCTAGACTGTGCAAAATGAGCCAGCTACAAAACTACTCTCGCTTGGCCAAGTTTGACCTCCCAACTTCTCAAAGTAAAGCTGGAGAACCCAAAGCAAGGGGAGTGAGGGACTCCGACCCATCAGGACTTGTGTTAAGGCTCACAACAAGAGGGGAGACACTCGACTCTACAGGAGGTGTTTGGCCACGTAGAGGAAGTCCTAACCTATAAGCTAGCTTTAGGAAAACCAACGATCCATCACGCAGGCACATCGTCACCCCGTGTGGGCGATCTAACCCACATGCCTAGACTCCACAATTCCTAAGGCTGGCTAGGAGGTAGGGAATCTCACCACCATGACGGTTGCGGATGCATTTTCTTTGCTTGCTCCAAGCTCACCGACATTCGATCCATGCTCCAGTGTGTCTCGTAAAATGTGCACAGGACAAAAAACAAATATAAAAGGTTGTGTGGTATGTGAAGTACGAAAAATAAATAATTTTGGCATATAAAAATATAACCAAAATGTACCTTCACTAGGAGAGGACGAGACTAAACGCCACAACACAGTCGTCGCACCGCAAGTATCCAAAGCCTCGATGAGGCTGCTAGTCAGAAAGCAGAGCATGTCAGTGAGGTTGTGGGTTCACCGAGTTGAGAGGAACAAACACCGACATGAAGGTTTCCTGATGAAAGTGAGTAACAGCAGCGAGTAAGAAAGGCCAACGGGAGAAATGTTGGCGTGTGAGATGCAGCCGACAGCTATGTTCTCCGATAGGTGGCATCGACGCTAAGGCATGCAAAGAAGAATATCAAAGGAAACCCACTGTTTTGTGAAGAAGGCCCTCCCCATATGGCTTTCGGCCATCTTCCCGTGGAGGAGGTCATTGTAGTAGATCTCAACCGACAGCGTCGGTCGCCGTCAGATTAGGTGCGACAGTGAAGAGGAAAGGTCGAAGTCAAGCAGGGCTTGGTGGTGGTTTCGTGAACCATAGCAAAGGAGTTCAATCCGAAGGGAGAGAGTCCACAAACTTTGTGCGAGAGACCTCTAGTAGGAGCTCCAGTGGTGGAGGACGTCAGCTACGGGCATTCGTCAGCAAGGGAGGGTCGGACTTCTGTTCGTGAGGAGATGGGGTGTCACGGCTTGAGATAGCAGAGCGCAGGCGCAAGGAAGCGGTGGACGACCAGCTGGAGGTGGCGGCGTCGGTCGCCGGCTTGAGGGAGGCTGGTAAGCTTTGTGAGAGAGCCGGGTGGCAGCGCGTCCTTTGGCGAACTAGGCGAGAGGCGAAGTGTGGCTCGAAGAATCAGAAGCACAGGGATAGATCGAGAAAGAGAGAGGCAGCCTGGGGTAAAATAAAATAGGATAGTTTTATTTTATTTTATTTTTTAATTCCCCTCTATTTAATTTTATATATTTTTTTTCTAATAGACGTGAAGGATAGTGGAGAGCGTCTGCGAATTTTTTATTCTCCTTGTGTAATGTGATATTCTCTGCACGTGAGAAGGGTTATATATATATGTATATATATATTTAAGAAAAAAAAAAGATCTATCTATTGCTCCTTACATGTTAAACATACAATTGAGTTACAAAACAGGGGTCAGATCACTAAACCTACACCCAGATCTCTTACCCCATATAGTTCTTACAACCATGCTCACAAAATGTAAGAAAAAAATCTAAGTAAAACCTTTTATGTACCCCCTTGAAAATAATCAATCTCTACAATGAAGATATGGAATGGATAAGGTGTCGCCATGTAGTAGGAGAGCTAACTGATTAGGAGGTAAAGTTCCTACAACAATCTCTTCAGTTTCCTTCCCTTTGATTGCCAAACTGTGAGCTGGAGTGTTTCCTTCTCTAATAATGTGTTGGAAATGCACATCAACCTTAATCAACTGTCTTTTAATATTATTGTGCCAACAAACAAGGTTCCATGGAGCAGCTTCAACATTTTTCAGAATTCTGATGCAGCTACTGGAATCAGATTCTATCACCAATTTAGAGATGTTACATTGCTTGGAAAGGTAGATAGCCCAGTAGATGGCTATCATTTCAGTTTCAAGTGCATCATTAGCCCAAGTAGGGGATGAAAAGTAGAAAATGCACTTTCTTAGGTAGTTCCTAATAATCCTCCCACACCAGCAGCCTCCTTAGAGAAACTTCCATTAGTATTAGCCTTCAGCCACCCCTTAAATGGGGGGGTCCAAAGGACCAAAGTAGGCTTGCTTATCTTCATATTGATCCCACTGGGCATCCAAATATGGAAACTATTGGGAAACTTCTGTTGCATTATAATCTTTTGCAGATAAAAAGTACAATTTAAAACCACTACCATTTCCTTAGGTTTCATATTTTCATACTTAACTTGATTTCTGCACATCTAAACGAACCAGGAAACAACACAAGGAATGATTATCATTTTAGCTTCCAACCACTCCTTCCAGCAATCCAAAAAGTTCTGCCAACTTACTTTCAGAGTATCAATGCTGAGCTGATTCAGTAGACCAGAGAAAACCCTTTGGGAGAAACTACAGGAGGAAAATAAATGTTCCAGATTTTCTTCATCCTCACTACACAGCCAACAGCAAGAGGGACCCCTAAGCCCTTTCAATTTCAAAATATCATCACAAGGTAGGAAAGATTTCCATAGCCTCCAGCAAAAAAAGGACATTGAAGGTGTCAACCACTTCCCCCAAATAAATTGCCCCCACATAACAGGTTTCCAATGATACAATTGCTGGAAAATGTAAGCTAAAATTTTTTGTGACGGAGCGTGTCTAGTGATGATTCAATCTTTTTCTCCAGGATTGATTTTATTTTTCTTCACCCAATACATTTGCTCTTCAGTTAAGATGGTTGCCAGCAAATTGTAATTCCATTGATTTTCAGTTTAAGAATTCCTTCACTTTAGTTCCAAAGTTTGAATTGGAGGTGTCAATTCTTTCCTCATTCCAAATCCATTTATCTAGCCAAAAATTAATTTGTCCTTCTCCAAGTTCCCAAAAAAACAGATCCTCAGCTTTATGCCTCACCTCCAAAAGTTTAGTCCACAGCCCGGAATCCCCAACTTTCTTCTCAGCCAAGTTAGGGTGCATAGTCCTGCAATATTTTCCCTTCATAAACAAATCCCAAAGACTATCTTAGGCTCTAAACTTTATCCAGAGTTTACAAATATTAATGACACTGAGATGCTAAAAATCCTTAAAGCCTAAACCACATGCATGTAGAGGCTTACACAATTTATGCTAAGCTAACCAATGAAACTGTTTCTTCTGACCAACACAAAGAAATTTATTAAACATTCTGTCATAGACATTCTGTCAAGCCTTATCTGAGTCCCCTTCTTCATAGTGAACATCTAAAGAGCATAGGAAGGGATAGAAGTTAAGATGCTTTTGAGAAGAGTAATCCTACCTCCATTTTATAGGAAGTAATTTGTCCAACGTTGAAGCTGTTTCTGAATTTGATCAATGAATTTGATCAATTACTATTTCTGAATTTGATCAATTACCTCATTGAATTGAGTTTGTTTAGTTCTCCCTTTTATTAATTGAACACCAAGATAATTGATAAGTAAAAAGGCCAAGCTAAATCCAGTGTGTTGTTCAATCCATTGCTTAATCTCTGGAAGAGTATGAGAGCTAGCAAAAATTTGACATTTCTATTTGTTAAGATACATACCAGATGATCTTTGGAAGTGTTTTAGTACTTGATTGAGAGACTTTACTGCATTCTTGGTAGCCTTAGAGAAAATGATTATATTATTTGCATAGGACAGATGACTCACACTAATATTGGATCTATGCTGATAGTCCAAATGTAGAGAAGATAGAAACTTTTGATTAAGAAGCCTAGAAAGATAATCCATAGCCAAAATAAAGATAGTAGGGGACAAGGGATCTCCTTGTTTAATTCCCCTAGTGGTATTGAAGAAACCTTGGCTCTTCCCATTAGTTAAGATAGAATGGTTGTTGTAAATGAGCCATCTTCTAATCAGATTGACAAAGTTCACAGAGAAGCCCCTAGCATTCAAGGTATCCAAAATAAAGTTTCAGTTAATTGTATCATAGGCTTTTTGAATATCCAATTTCATAATGAGATTGCTGCCTCTACATTTTCTGTCTAGATCCAGTAGCAGTTCCTGAGCCAAAAGGATGTTATCAGATTTTTGCCTTCCTTTCACAAAAGCCACCTGATTCTTGCTGATAAGTTGCTGAAGATGAGGTTGGAGTCTGGTGCTGATAATCTTGCTGATAACTTTAGAAAGGACATTAGTTAAGCTGATTGGTCTAAAATCTCCCCATCTTATCCTGCTGGAATTTTTAGGAATCAAGGTTATAGTGGAAGCAGTAAAGTATTTAAGGGGATCAATACCTCTAAATAAGCTTTGCACAGCATCAACAAACTCCCCACAGATGATATTCCAAGTGGCTTTATAAAATTTTGTTGTGAAGCCATCAAGGCCAGCTACCTTATGGTCATCAATAGAGTCCAAGGCAGCTTTAATTTCACCTTCCAAAAAAGTGGTATTTAGATTCAGATATTTCCAGCATCTTGGGCAATATTCTCAGCATCAGTCAGCACATGGCCAACAGAATCCTGAATAGATAAAATCGTGTTGTTTTTCCTTCTGAAGTTTATGCAAGCATGGTAATAACTTGAGTTTCTATCTCCTTCCATAAATTTGGTAACAACAGCTTTCTGCTTCACTTTCTGCGGTAACAACAGCTTTCTGCTTCAGAAAACATTCAGTGTAACTGGTATGGAGTAACAACTCTTCATTAGCTTCATGGAAGTCAACTTCAGAAATCAAACCACTTTGGAAACTATCTTCCATGTTAATCACTTTACTTTGAGCTTTAATCAAGTTCTCATGTATGTTACCAATAGTGTCCCAATTCCACTTCCTCAGCTTAGCTGCCACCTTCTTTTGGAGTTTCTAAAGATTTATCCAGGGATTAGTATCACCTTCAGACCTCCAAACCTTACCTACTACTTCCACAAATTGAGGGTGGAGGGTCCACATGTTTTGAAACCTGAAAGGAGCTTTAAATGGGCTTTTAGCATTTTGGATTGTGCACAGGAGGGCCATATGGTCAGAACCTGCCATAGCCAAATGAGAAATGATAGTGAATGGGAATATTTGAACCCATTTTGAGTTACTAAGCATTCTGTCAAGCCTTTACCACATGGAACCCCTTCTCCAAGTAAAGTTAGGACCTTGATACCCCAAATCAAATAATTCAGCCTCAGAAAGAAAATCATTGAATCTATTCATGGAAGAAGGAATAGGTGTCCTACCACCTCTTCTTTCAGAAGGAGAAGAAATACAGTTTAAATCACCCCCCAAAATCTAAAAAGAGTTCAGAGACTGACCAATTTGAGTTAACTCAGTCCATAAGGTGGATTGATTAAAGGCAAGACTGATAGCATAAATAAAGGTGGCATATCCAATATGAGCACCAATATGGAATTGGATGTGAACAAATTGGGAAAGATTTAACAACATAGACCACTGAAGTTCAGCTCTAGCAAAAAGCCAAATTTTATTATTAGTATTGGAGAAATGATCAAATTAAGGGAAATTTTTCTGAATTTTATGGGAATTTTTTGTAATCGAAGGTTTAAGAATGGCAAAACACCACACTTTATGAGTTCTCACCAAATTTTTTATTCTCTTTAGAGAGGAGGGGTGAGCAATACCTCTAATATTCCAAACAAGGAACTTAATCATTCAAAAAAGGTCCTCCCTTTCCCCCTAGTCCTAGGAAGGTGATCCACATTAGAAGGTCCCTCCGTAGGCTGTTTATTTTCAACTTTACCTTTTTTCTTCTTATGGCTTCTTTGGACTTGCCAATCTTCTGTTAGAACATCTACCAGACTATTGATAGTATTATCTTCAACCCTAGAAGGGTTTATGTTTAATAAGCTGTCATCTTGTATTATCTTTTCCTTTAAATTATTGATATTGCATGGTTCATCCTCTTGCTCCCCAACATTAGTACTTGGCACAATCTCAACTGTGTTATTTACCTCCACATCGGTAGTATCGGTATGAACAACCCCCCCAGCCAATTCAACAGCTGTCCCAACTGGCTTGGAATTAGTTGTTCTAGTCTCTGGAGCTCTTTTTTTATTTAGAGGGTGTAGTCTATAACACTTCTCCACACTATGTCCAAATATTTTACAATGTTGGCAATAGACAGGCTTTTGTTCCACAACTATCTTCTGTCAGAAACCTTCCTTAGTAGTTCCAATCCAAACTCTATCAATATCAGGCAAAGTAATTTCCCTCTCAACCAGGACTCCAACTCCAGCTGGTCTGGCCACATTATATGTGGGGGCATCAATTTTCAGGGGGCAACCAAGCACTCTACTAATGTTGAACAATACATTCTGATGGAAATATTGAATTGCTAAATTAGGGAACTTGAACCACATTGGAACTACAGGAGGTTCCTTTGTGGGATCAAACTCTGGAGTCCATTTCAGCAATTTCATTGGGACACCATTAATGATCAAAGTCTATTTTGCAAAAACCCTTGCATAATCTTCTTCATTAAATAAGAAAATCAGAAGGTGCCTTCTATCTATTAAACCCAGTCTCCAAGCTTCTATAAGTTTCAAATCCACAAAGTACCTCCTTACCAGGTCTATCTGAGGATGGCCATACTGGACCAGGTCTATCTGAGGATGGCCATACTGAAACTTACCCACCAGAGTAAACTTAATTGTTTCATTAAGTTGATAAATTTCTTGGGGAGAAAAGATGATGGCAGGTTCCCCTTCCTTAAAACCTAAAGGATTGACGAAGGGGCAAACCCCTCTCCCAGCAGCAGCATCATGGAGACATTGTGGGAAAACCAAGTGGTCAAAGAATCACTTCAAAACTACTTCCAACAACATCAACAAAGGTTGCCATGGTTCATTGGGCATTGGTATCTGCATCAATGGGAAAGGCCATTGATGAAACTCAACCCAAAGAATCCAAGATCTGTAAAAAGTTGAAAACAGTAGCAGGGCTCTAAAAGCAAAAGGAGCACAAAACAAAACAGCTACATAAAGGATGAAAGGACCAATACAACACCAAGGTCAAAACTCCAAACAGAAAGAGCAGAGAATAGCAGCAAATTCAGCAAATCAATGGAACAGTAATCTTGTTCAACAAAGATCTTCCCGGGCAAGACCACAACAAACTCCACAAACCTCAAGCACCCCTTGAAGAGAAAGCAAGCTTCTTTATCCAGCACCACCACTACTCCAAGCATCTCCATCACCTCCAAAACCATAGCAGAGCGCAGCTAGGTCCAACCACCACCATCCTGCCATATAAATTTATGTGTGTGTGTGTGTGTGTGTGTGTGTGTGTGTGTGTGCGCGTGCGATCAGATAAGCCTAGACATGCTAGTTTATAATGTTTCCCTTTTTATTTTATTTTATTATCATTTTATAAAGGTTAACGTGTGAAGTAAGATAAAATATAGGAGAGGGAATGTGCTCCATGCATAGTTTTAAATATATATATATATATATATATATATACCAGGATGTTAGCGGCTGAAGACTCTGGTGCTCTGCTAGGGCTTCAGAAAGGATGAAGATTGGAGGCTGTTGGCTGAAGAGGAACTCAGAAGTGGTGGATAAGGTGGCTACCTACTTGCTGATTCATAAGATTTTGACCACTTGGTGTTTCCTCAAGAATTTCATGACACAGCTGCAGGGAGAGGATGTAGCCCTTGCATTCACCCACTTGGGTCTAAGGAAGGGGAAACTGCAGTGTTTTTCACAAACAGGGAGTTAAACTCTCTTAAGGATGAAGTAAAATTCACCTTAGTGGGAAAATTTCAGTTGGGCCACCCCAAAATGGAGCTGGTTAGAAATTTTTTTGAATCTCTAAAGTTTATTGGAAATTGGAAGATAGGAATAATGGATGGGAGGCACCTACTAATCCAATTAGCTGTGGAGGAAGATTATGCAAGACTCTTTGCCAAAAAATCAGTAATTATTGCTGGAGCTACCATGAAGATTATAAAGTGGACTCCTGACTTTGATCCAAGCAAAGAACCACCTATGGTTCCTCTTTAGTATAAGTTGTCAGGCCTTCCATTTCCTTTCTTCAAGTTGAATGTTTTATTTAACATAGGAAGAGCTTTGGGTACTCCTCTGAAAGTGGATGCCCGCACGTATAATAAAGCTAGGCCAGCTTTGGCAAGAATACAAGTGGAGAGAGATATTAACCTGCCTGAGCTGAAAAGAATATGGATTGGCTCAGACATTAAAGGATTTTGGCAAGATATTGTTCTGAACAAAAACCTTACTATTGCCAACATTGCTACTATTGCCTTACTATTGCCAACATTGCAAGATGTTTGGCCATACAGTGGAAAAGTGCTAAGGGTTAACATTGGAAGGGACCATAAAGATACATGAAATACCACTTTGAAAGCCATTGTGAACACTACTAAAGACACACATCTGAAAAATAGGAAAGAAACCACTCAATGGACTGAGGGACCACTCCCAACAATCAATGTAAACTCTTCATCAGCAAATCCTTTGGGTGAGCTATCAGATTCCCCTCCAAACAGAATCTTAGTGGACTCTTCAATCAAAACAGTAAGAAAGGAAATTAATGAAATCATAATGATCACTCCATCACCTGGGGAAAGCCAATGGGGAAAGCCAATTAGACATTCATGGCAAGGCTCCTGAGGAACATGTAATCTCTGGTCTTAAACAGGAAATTGAAGAAGATTGGCAGGTTCAAATAGCTAGAAGGAAAAGAAAACAAGTGACAGAAGTGCGGAAATTACAGCAAGGAGTCATTTTATTGCAGGCAGAGAGCAAAAGCCAGAACAAAGAAGTTTGGTTCTCCCCATCATCACAGAGGTAGAACATGATCAAGATCACAGCCATCCCTCCAACTTCATCCATCAAATGATTAATATCCTTTGCTGGAATATTAGCGGAATAGGTAACCCCCTCTCTCTTAAAAGAGTTTTGCATTTGAATTATAATTACAAGCTTTGGTGCATAGTAATTCTTGAACCTATGGTGCACAAAAACTATAAAAAGCTAATAAAAAAGTTTCTTGGTTTTAATAATTTTGCCAATGCCAACAATAAAATCTGGGTTCTTAGTAGAAAGCAAATCAGATGGAATATTATAGCAAATCATTAACAATTTGTTCATTTCAAGTTTGACATCAATGAACATTTGGGATATGCTACCTTCATCTATGCAAGTTGTACAAAGGATGATAGAAAAGAGCTTTGGAATCATTTGTTGAATATCAACTAGCAAATGGACTCCCCTTGGATTGTAAGGGGAGACTTTAACTGCATTACTTCTTCTGCTGAAAAATCAAGGGGCAGAGTTCCTAGCCAAGCCAAAATGAACACATTTAATGATAGCATCCACAGTGCTGGCTTGTTTGATTTGGGTTTCAAGGGACCTGGAAGGGGTCAAATTTGGGAGAGACTTGATAGTGTTTTGGTCAATGATAGCTGGTATAACCATTTCCTTCTCACTTTTTTCACTCACCTCAGCCTTGTTGGTTCTGACCATAGACCAATCCTTATTAGCATCACCTCCTCAGATAATACATCTTCTCCTCCCCCTTTTAGATATATAAACATGTGGTACAACTCTTAAATTGCTAACCTTTGGAATGGTATTTCACATACTAACCCCCTCATTAAACTCAATTTGCTACAAATCAAAACTGCCAATGCCCTTAAGAAATGGAGTTGGGGGACATTTGGAAATGTCCTCACCAAAGTGAAAGAGTTAGAAGAGGAAGTTATAAGGTTGGAGCAAGATCAACAAGAAGGAATTGTTGAGGAAAAGGAAGTGCTTACTGTCCAAAACAAACTTTCTTACTGCTATTAATTATCAAGACCAATTCCTCAAGCAGAAAGCAGCTATGAACATCTTCACTGATGGGGACAGAAACACCAAATTTTACCATGCTTATATCAAATACAAAAGGAAATGTAACACTATACATGCTATTGAAAATGTTGAGGGGAAGTGGTTACATGAGAATATTGAAATAGCAAATGATGCAGTAAGTTATTTCAAAAACCTTTTGAATCAAGATCATAATCACATAATCCCTATTGATCCAAATTACTTCTCTGCTGAACTAAATTACACTGCTAATCTAATACTTAATGAAATTCCTAATGAAGAGGATATTTGGGAGGCTATGAATTCTATTACTATTGATAGAAACAAAGCAGCTAGCCCTGATGGATTCACTGTTGAGTTCTATAAAAAATCTTGGGACATTATTAAGCCTGAGGTAATAGCTATTTTGGCTAGTTTTTTCCAAGGAAATATCTCCCACATTACTTCAGTGCCTCTACTTTTGTGCTGATCCCCAAAGTTGAGATGCAAACCAATTGGAATCACTTCAGACCAATTTGTCTAGCCACTGTCATCAGTAAAGCAATCAGCAAAATCATTGTCAATAGGCTTCAGCCTCATCTTGAACATATCATTAGACCCAATCAAACTGCATTTGTGAAGGGGAGATCCATTATTCACGACACTCTCTTGGCACAGGAACTACTACATGATCTGAACAAGACCTGTAGAGGTGGTAATTTGATCTACAAACTAGATTTGCAAAAAGCTTATGATACTATAAGTTGGGGATTCATTTTGGAAGTTCTCACTGCAAGATGGTTTCATACAGATTTTTGTCAACTCATCTACAGATGGCTACAAAATAACAACCACACTACTCTCATAAATGGCAAAGGCTGGGGGACTTTCACTGCAACCAGAGGTTTGAAGCAAGGGGATCTCTTATCCCCCATCATCTTCATCTTGGCTATTGATTATTTATCTAGAATTCTAGATTAATCTCTGCTAAACCAAAGCTACACTATTTGCCACCATAAATCCAACATAGCCATCACTCACTTACTCTATGCTGATTGCTGATGACATCATGGTCTTCTCAAGAGCTCCTCAAGAGCTCATAAGAATGCAGTAAGGAAAGTGTATCAGACTCTTCAAAAATTTCAAACACACTCTAGGATGTGTTTCAGTGCTGAAAAGGGCCTCCTGATTTTTAACAAAAAAGCATCTCCAAATTACAAACAATGGGCTTCTAGTTACACTGGCTTATCCAACTCCCAGCTTCCTGTCAAGTACTTAGGTGTCATGCTTCTCACTAGAAGAACCAAACAAATACAATTTGAGGAAGTCAAAAATAAGATCTCTTCATATCTTAATGGGTGGACCCAATCTTTCTATCTAATGGGGGTAGAATTACACTGTTGAAAAGTATTCTAACTACTTCTCCCTCTTATATCTTGCAGATGAATAATATAAAGAAAAGCACCCAAATCCAATTAGAAAGAGTTTTTAACAGGTTCCTGTGGTCTGGTCAGAGGCAGCAAATGCATTGGGCTTCTTGGAAAAAGGTGGATAAACCCCAACTGGCTGGGGGCATTGACTTTAAGGGTATTAACCAACTCTTTCAAATCAACCTATGTAAGCTATGGATTAAGTTTAGAGCCCACACTTATTTGTGGGCTAATTCCATGAGGGGAAAATATTGTAAAGACCAGCATGCAACCCTTGTTGAAAGGAAAACTGTGGATTCCAAAATCTGGGGGAAGATGCTGAATATTAGACAAACTGCTAAAAATATCTTTACTTGGGATTTGGGAAAAGGGAACATAAACTTTTGGCTTGATAATTGGTGCCCAAAAGATTGGCTATCTCCAATCAGTAATGTCCCTAACACTGACCTCAAGGTGCTGAATGCTGGGTAAATGAAGACTGGTCTTTAACTAAGCTGTCAAATATTCTCCAAGCCAACTCAGTCACAAAAATTACTAGCATCAAAATTGATAGAAGCAAGCCTGATAGAATTGTTTGGCAGTCATTCTCCAATCAAACTCTTACAAAAGCTATCTACTCCAAAGTCTTCCAATGGGAGCACATATCCAGGGGCACTATCATTTGGAAAAATTCTCTACACCCTTCCCTGTCATTCTTCTGTTGGAGGATATTTCATAAACTACTTCCTACTGATGACATCCTTAAACTAAAAGGATTAAGGGGTCCTTATATATGCATATATGCAGGCTTTATGCAGGCTTTGTCTACATGAGGAGGAATCACTGCCTCATCTCTTTTTTGAATGCAATTTTGCCCAACTGGTATGACACCAACTGCTTTCACACCTGAATATAGATAATAAACTTTTTACTTGGGACAAACTTACCACTTGCTGGAAGTCATGGCATAAGAGGAATTATGCTTCTATACCTCTTATTGTTGCTTGGTTTATATGGATGGAGATAAATAAGGCTAAGTTTGAAGAGGGTACACCAAAAACTAATAAGATTGTTAGAAACAGCCTTTCTTATGTACACAAGATGATTAAATTCATGAGATTCCTTAATATTACCAACTCATACTCTTTGGGATAGCCTGACTAGTTTCAAATCTACAGGGACTATTGAAAATCTCAAGATCATAATACTATTAAGATAAATACAGATGGAAGCTTCAGCAATTCAAGAGCAGGTGTGGGGGGTGTCTACAGAAATCACTTAGGAAAATGCTTACTACACTGTTACATTCCCGTTATGGTTTTTGATGCACTTGAAACTCAACTTGTTGTTGTTTATTGGGCACTAAAGATTGTCAAAATTACTAGCTGGTATAATTTATGGTTAAAAGTGGATTCTATAGCAGTGATTAATATATTGAGTTATGAGCAGCAAGGACCCTGGCATCTTACATATTGGACCAAAAAAATCAGAGAACTAACCTCACAACTCAAGGTGCAATACACTGTCATATATAAGGAAGGAAACCAGCCTTCAAATTGGCTAGCTAAACAAGGTTATAACTAAAAGGATTTCTTTTTTGCTGTTACCCCTTCCCGCACCCTTCAGTTTTTACTGCAGGGAGACATGATTGATGTCCCACATTTCATAATTGCTAATAAAGACTAAGGGAGACTGATCTGCTTCATTTGATGTTCCATATCTCCACCTCTTTTCTTATGTTGTTCCCCCATGTTGTTTGGGGTTTTATTGAACTTGATTTTGCTGCCTTAAATAGGAAAATTGTTGTTTTGGTTATTTTTTTGGGAGCATTGATTATTCTTGTATTGAATCAACATGTTCTCCAGTTGTCTTTTTCCTTTTGTAATCTCCTCATTAGTCTAACATGTAAGGAGACAACAGTATCTCCTTAAACCACATATATATATATATTATTTTTTTTTTGGAAAAAAGAGCTGCTCATGGCTATAAATAGAGGGGTTACAGAAAAAAAAGGGGGTTAATGGAGCCCCAGCTAACAACCTAAAACACCTATGGGGTCCTTAAACCAATTACAACTCTAAACAAAACACCAAAACTAAATCCACCTTCAAAGAAAATAAAAATGACCAATGATCCCATAGGTACATGTATACAAATCCCTAAGTCAGACTTAAATACAGAAAAGGTATTGAAGCAGTTGCAGCAAGTACTACAGGAGGGCAGCAACACTCTCATGCTAAACCAGAAAACAACATTAACAGTCTAAATGTTGTTCTGACTGGCAATTCTTAGGTAAGGAAGGTTGATTTTGTCCCCATGAAGTAATAAGAGAAGTTGAGAAGGAGGAACAGTAGCCACAGTTGTGATGTTGCAGCCGAGACCATATCTTGCAAGCTAATTGGCAGGTTGGTTGCCCTCCCTTTAAATAAAAGTGAAATTCACTTGGAGATGTGAGGAAACCCTTTTGATGTTGTGAATCCAGTAAGAGTGATTCCAAGGATACATATCCTCATTTTTAAACAGTTTGATGGCCACGGCTGAGTCTACCTTAATTTAGAGGTTATTCCAACCAACCTTAGTTGCAATAATAATTGTCCAGCAGACAGTAATGATTTCAATTTCAATTACATCAGCAACCAAGACTGGAGTATGGAAATATAGGAGGCAGTATAGGAGGCAGTGTCCGAAAATACCACCTACACCAGCCCCCAGCTCACAAAAGCTTCCATCAGCGTTGACCTTGATAGTGTTTTCCTTAGGAGGGGTCCAAAAGAATTTATTGATTTGGTTAGGAGTTTCCTTGCTATCCAAATAGACTTTGGAGATGTTTGGGAATCTATTATATTTGATCAGCTTGTGAATGTAAAATATAATATTCCTAACCACTTTTTCAGCATTGTAAACCTTCCCTTCAAATTTGGCTCCATTTCTATTCAACCAAACAAACCATGTACAATGAAAGGTATAGTGCCACAATTAATTTGATACCAGCTTTGCCAACAATTGATGAGTTTATCCCAAGTGAGATGAAAGGTTTCAACATCCAGGTAGTGCATCAGCACGTTCCAAACTTTCTGGGCAAAGTTACATTCAAAGAACAGGTGAGTGATAGATTCTTACTCTTGAAGACACAACCCACATATAGAAGGCCCTCTCAAACCTTTCAACTTGAGTATGTCATCAGTAGGGAGAAACTGTTTAAAAGTCCTCCAACTGAAGAAGGCCATAGAAGGAGATAGAGATTTATTCCAGACAATGTCCCCCAAAGAAATCTGCCCCCAGTTATAGATTTTAGAGTATATATCTTTAGTGATGCTCTGAGTAGAGTAGATCTACCAAACAGGTGTCTCAATTTTATTCTTGTCAAACTGTATTATGGCAATTTTTTTGGCTGATTGTTCCTACAAAATAGTAGAAAGTTTTGGGTGGACCAACAGTTGCCATCCCAGCAGCTAGCAACACTGAGATTAGGATTAGGGGAGGTGAGAGGAGTTAACCAATCTTTAGGGCACCAATGATCAAGCCAAAAGCTGAAATTTCCCTTACCCAAATCCTAAAGGAAGAGGTCCTCAGCAATATGCCTGATCTTGAGCATCTTCACCCATACTTTGGAATCACCTATCTTTCTGCCCACCAAAGTAGGATGTTGGTCTTTACAACATTTAACCTACATAAATTTAGCCCAGAGAGAGGACTGAGATCTAAATTTAATCCACATCTTACACAAATTGATTTGTAACACTTGGTTCAACCCCTTCAAACCAATGCCCCCAGCCAATTAAGGAGTAGCCACCTTTGGCCAAGAAGCCCAATGCATTTGTTGTCACTGACTAGTCTAAAGGAATTTGTTAAAGGCTCTCTCCATCTGAATTTGAGTGCTTTTCTTCATTGCAGACATTTATAGAATGTAGGAAGGGAAAGTTGTTAAAATTCTCTTCAACAAAGTAATTCTCCCACCATTAGAGAGAAAGGATTGGGTCCAACCAGAGAGGAAGGAGGGGATCTTATTGAGGTCTTCTTCAAATTGGATCTGTTTGGTTCTGCGAGTTAGCAATGTAACTCCAAGGTACTTGATGGGAAGCTGAGTACAAGAAAACCCAGTAAAAGTAGTGGCCCATTGCTTACAATGGGAGGAGGCTTTCTTATTAAAGATCAGTTAACATTTATCAGCATTAAATTGCATCCCTAAGTGCAGTTGGAACTTTTGTAGGCTTTGAAAAACTTTCGTCACTGCGTTCTTATGAGAACTTGAAAAAACCATAATATCATCAACATAGAGAAGGTGTGAAATTTGAATATTAGAGCTATGATGGTATCTAAAAGAGTTTTGAGGTAGGAGAGTAGCATCAATCATTCTAGATAGGTAGTCTATGGCTAAGATGAATATGGTGGCGGATAAAGGGTCGATTTGCTTCAAACCTCATGTGGCAGTAAATGATCCCCAGGTTTTCGCATCTAGGAGGATTGAGTGGGCATTGTTGTTTAACCATCTATGAATGAGTTACCAAAAGGAAGTATGAAATCCCCTAGCAGTGAGTATCTTCAATATAAAATTCCAGCTAATTGTGTCATAAGCCTTCTTTTGGTCCAATTTATAGACCAGGTTGCCCCCTCTATAAGGTTTAATTAGATCATGTAGAAGTTCTTATGCCAGTAGAGCATTATCAATGATAGACTTGCCCTTTACAAATGCAGTCTGATTGGGTTTAATTAGAACTTAAGCTGGGGTTTTAATCTACTCACAATGATTTTACTTATTAGTTTACTGAGGATAGTTGTAAGGAAAATAGGTCTGAATTGATCCCAAGTGTTTTGCAATTCTGTTTTAGGAATAAGAACATAGGTGGAATCCTTGAAGTAGTGAGGAAGGTTGTTACCATGAAAGAAACTAACCACTACAGCAATAACATCAGCTTTAACAGTGTCCAAAGATTTTTTATAAAAATCTGTAGTGTAACCATCAGGGCCAGCTGCCTTAGAGCTGTCAATAGAGCTAATGGCCTCCGAAATTTCCTTTTATATAGGGGGGTCAGTAAGATTGAGATTATTTGTATAATTTAGCTTATCAGAGAAGTAATGAGTGTCAATTGGAAGCCTGGTATGCTGCACTTTCTTTACCAGTTTTTTAAAATACTTAGTAGCATCATCAGCAATGGAAACATTATCATGGAGCCAAATTCAATTTTCATTTTGTATGATATGAATAGTGTTACATTTCCTTTTGTATTTGATAAAAGTATCGTAAACTTGGTATTTCTGTCCCCATCAGTGACCCCATCAGTGAAGTGAAGATGTTCACAGCTGCCTTCTGTTTCAGAAATTGGTCCTGATACACAATGGCATTGAGCAAGATGTTGTGTGCATTGAGTAGTTCCTCCTCCCCCACAGAGCCTTGTTGTGCCTCCGGTTCAAGTTTTGTGACATTTCTTTCAGTATCAGTCACCTTACTGAAAACATTTCCAAAACTTTCCCAACTCCATTTTATTAAGCCTTGCTTGTTTTGGTTTGAAGTAAGCTAAGCTTCATCAAAGGGTTAGGGTGTGAGATGTTAGACCAATGTTCCAAAATAATTTTTGGGAAAAGAGGATAGGAGGACCACATGTTAAGCTATCTAAAAGGAGAAGGTGTGGGAGGCAAGTCAGAAGATGTGATGCTTATAAGGAGAGGCCTATGGTCAGAGCCAGCAAGGCTAAGGTGAGTGACAAAAGTGAGCAGAAGTTGAGATTGCCAGTAGTCATTCACAAGAAATTTGTCCAATCTTTCCCACAAATGACCCCTTTTCCAGGTGAACTCAGGGCCCTTAAATCCAAGGTCAAAAAGCCTAGCATTGCTGATGTTATCACAGAAGGTGGACATTTTAGTTATATTAGGGGCCTGCCACTATATTTTTCTGCAGAAAAGGTAATACAGTTAATATATCCCCCCACTAACCAGGGAGAATTCACTGCTGATTGATCTTATTGAGATAGTGTCACAGCTCCATTCTATCTGCCTTAGTACAACCTGCATAAACAAATGATGCAAAGCCTCTATGGTCATTAATATAAAAGGATAAGTGAACAAATTGTTGGTGATCAACCAAAATGTTCCATCTTATTTCCTTTCTACAGAAGACCCAAATTTTATTATTGATATTAGCAAAATGTGTAAAACCATTAAACTTCTTAATGATTTTACTTGGGTGTTTATGCACCATGGGTTCAAGAATGACAATGCACCAAAGTTGATGCTTATGGTTAAGTTGCAAAACTCTTTTAAGAGAAAGGGGGTTAGCCTTACCCATAATTTTCTAGCATATAATGTTAATCATTGATAGAAGAGAGTTGAATAGATGGCTGAGACCTTGATTTAGTTCTTCCTCTATTGTATGTAGAGGGGGAACCATTCTTAGTCCTGGCCTTCCCTTCAGTCTTCATAGAGCTTGTTCCTTGCTGAAGTTGTTGCACCTCAGTTGTCTTTTTCTTCTTTTTTCTAGTTGTCTGAACTTGCCAATCCTCTTCAATTGTCTGTTGTAACTCAGCAACAGTACTGCCCATAATTATTTTCCCAAACTCTATGTTGGGAAGACAGTTCTGAACAATTCCTCCCTTACCTCCAATTGAAGGAAAAGGGGAAGTAATAATAATAACTTCATTGACTTGTGTTCTAATAGCTCTCCCTGGAGATGTATTAGTGTTGCATTGTGAGTAAGATAGTTCATCCAAAGGATCCACAGAGGGGGGATCATCACATTTCTATGGGGATTGATTTTTAGAAGTGGAATGAACTCTCAGCTGCTTCACAACTCTAGTGTCATTCAACTGACTGACTTCAGTAGCAATAGTACTTTGGATTTGTTTAGTAACCCGTCTATCCTCCCTTAAATTCTTGACAGATGTATTTTTTGAAGGGGGGTGAAGCCTATAACATCTCTTAATGGTATGAAAATACATTTTATAATGTTGGCAGTAAAATGGTTTTTGCTCAGCAACTATATCTTGCCAAAATCCTTCAGCCTCTTAACCAATCCAAATTCTCTTTATCTCTGGGAGTGTTATGTCTCTCTCTACTTGAATTCTTGCAAGTGTAGGCCTTGCCTTGTTGAAGGTTAGGGCATCTACCTTCAGAGGAGGGCCCAATGCCCTTTCAATATTAAAAAGAGCATTGAGCTTGAAGAAAGGTAATGGAAGTCCTGGTAGTTTTAACTAAATAGGTACCACAGGAGGATCTTTGGTTGGGTTTTGGTCCATTTCAGGATTTTCATAGTAGATCCAGAAATAACAACTACTTTTTTAGCAAATAACCTAACATAGTCTTCCTCTAGTGATAGTTGGATAAGTAAGTGTCTGTCATCTAGCAAGTCAAGCTTCCACTGCCCAAGAAAATTAAGTGAATCAAATAAGTTTTTAACAAGATCCATTTTGGGGTGACCAAATTAAAATTTTCCCACTAAACTGAATCTGACTTCCTCATTTAGTGATGCCATATCAATATCAAAAAAGTACACAGTAGTTTCTCCTTCTTTAGAGCCAAGAAGGTGAATGCAAGGGCACACCCCTTTACCAGCAGTTGCATCATGAAATTCCTCGGGGAAGATTAGCTTTCCAGGATCTTGAAGGGTGTCACTGACTTTTCCAACAACTACAGCATAGGTAGCTTTTGTCCACTGAGAATCAACGTGTACATCAATAGGAGTAGTCATTGAGGTGTGAAACCTTTAGAGCAGCTACAAACAGAACACCAGAGTCCCCCCGTTGGAGAAGAAGGAGAGTCAAACCTCTTAACTCCAACCAAAAGCAAAGATAGCAGACAAAAAAATGAAGGGGAGAAGCCCCAGCTTAATGGAATAGTAACTAAGCTAGAGATACCCAACTCGGGAGAGGCCAAAAAGTAAAACCACCAAAATGTAGTGTAAATGGCACTACTTACCACCTTGACAGCACCTACCAACCTCCACCAGCTACTGCAGAACTTCGTCTTCCCAGAAACCTTAGCAGAGCTCCTTCTTCAGCATCCAACTCCATCTTTACACACACATATATATATATATATA
>NW_018250006.1:24480-30659 GCF_001263595.1 Phalaenopsis equestris | reverse complement strand
TATATATATATATATATATATATATATATATATTTATATACAGCAAAAGGAACCTTTTGTGTCTCCCTCCATGTTGATCACTTAAATTTCATCATTACCTCAAAAGAGTGGGTTACAGCAGGGAGAAGAGAGAGTAAAAGGCAACATCAAAATGGAATGCAAGTTAAGGGAATACAAGACATGTATAAAACTAGAAAATAAAAAACATCTAGCTCCTAGCAATTCTGAGGTAAGGTATATGTAATCTGTCACCCTTTATCAGGTCAGCCAGAATTTGTGCGGGGTTAGTAGCAACAGTTACTCTTTGGGTTTCAGTACCTTCAATAGCTAGAAAATTAGTTGGTTAGTTGCCCTCTCTGTAGTTAAAACAATAGTTCACTTGTATCTCCTTGGTGATATGTTTTATCATTAAAATCCACTGTTGGATATGCCATGGGGGGAGAGCTTTACCTGTCATGTACTCAATTAGCATTGAAGAGTCAACCTCAGCTTGGAGTGGTGTCCAACTGTTGATGGCAGCCATTTTTATGGCCCAATAAAGAGCAGTTGTCTCAGCTTCCAGGGCATCTTCAACAATAATTGGAGATTGGAAGAACATTTTGCACCTATCTTTATGATCGGTGAACACCCCTCCAATACCTGCTGTGCGAGCTGAAAAACTTCCATCAGTATTGACTTTTAGGTGGGGGTATTGAGGTTCTTCCCAATAAACCTTAATTACTTTTCTGCAATTCTGATCCTTATTTTGGTTAATTTTTAGGATGTTTGGAAAGTCATTCCAAATGATCAGCTTTCTAATGTAAGCAAGACAATTAGCCTCCACTATTTCTGTAGTGACTGTTATTTCTTCATGCTTGTTTTTGTTCCTTGCATTCCATATGAACCAAGCAATGATGAATGGGATTGTACCAAGTTTGATTCTTTGCCAATCTAACCAAAACTTCTTCAGTTTTTCTCACCCCAAGTTAAGAGTGTTGATGTGAAAATTAGTTATCAAGGAACTTCAAACCTTCTTTGAGAATTCACACTGAAAAAAGAAACAGATGAGTAGATGTCTCTTCACTGTCTGCAGAGATTTCATTTTGAAGGCCCCTTCAAGCCCTTTAACTTGAGAATGTCATCTGTAGGTATTAAGTTATTCAGCACTCTCCTAGAGAAGAATGCCATAGAGGGGGCTAGGAATTTGTTCCACAAATTATCTCTCCAAGAAGTTTGCTCCCAGGTGAACAATTGATTATAAATAGCTTGGGTCACACTTTGAGTGGAGTTAGTGGAGTTAGCTTTAATAATCACTAATAATCACCCTATCTTTGTTATTTCTGTCAAATTGGATTTTAGATATCTTCCTCATAGAGTTTTCAGTAACAACATTTAGGAGAATTTCCTTTGACCAAGTCTGCCCTTCCCAACAATCCTTCAACATGAGGTTCTTGTCCAAATTATCATCCAGGGGTTCAATTGTATTCTCTGGGCAACATTTATCCTGCTAGCAATCCTTCACCATCAGGTTTTTGTCCAACATATCATCCAAGGGTTCAATTATGTTCTTTGGGCACCATTTGTCCTGCCAGAAGTTTATGTTTCCTTGTCCCATATCCCAAGTGTATAACTTTTCAGCTAGTTCCTTCACTTTCAACATTTGTTTCCAGGTCTTAGAGTCCCCTAGTTTGGCCCTCACCAGGTTAGGGTGTTCAGTTCTGCAATATTTGGAGTGCATGAAATTTGCCCAGAGGTTGTCATTATGTCTGAACTTCAGCCAAAGTTTGCACATGCTAATTTGGTGTAGCTGTTGGAATCCCTTGAAGCCTAAACCTCCAGCATAAAGAGGCCATATAGAGGTTTGGCACCTAGCATATAGAGGTTTGGCAGCTTTCTGCCAGCTGGCCCAGATCATTTATTTCCTTTGCCAAGACCATTTGAAGGTTCTTTAGGTTCTTTCTAACATGAGTTGTGTGCTTTTCTTCATCACAACCACTTGTAATGTGTACAAGGGGAAGGTTGGTAAGATGCTTTTCAACAAGGTTATTATGCCTCCATTAGATAGGAAGGAATTTGTCCACCCTTTGAGGGTTGCAATGGTTTTATCTACAGTTTCATTAAAATGTATTTGTTTACTACATCCCTTAGTTAGATATACCCCCAAATATTTGAAAGGGGTATCCATAACTTTGAATCTAGTGAGCTCTAATATCCACTATTTGCAGGCAGTGGAGCATTTCTTGCTGAAGAGGATGTGGCTTTTGTCTTTCTTCACTTCAAGGCCCGAAGCTTGCTGTAATTTTTGAATAACAACTTACAGGTTTTTAATAGCATTTTTGTTAGCCTTGGAGAAAATCAGGATGTCATCAGCATGAATAAGGTGGCTAATGTTATGTTTGGATCTGTTAAGATATATGTTGTAATCTTTTCTGTTCCCATGTTTATCTATAATTTTTGACAGATAATCCAGTGTCAGTATAAAGATGGTTACTGATAAGGGATCCTCTTGTCTCAATCCCCTATTTGCCTTGAAAAACCCATGGGTTTTACCATGAATTAAGACAGCGTTAACATTCCCTTTTAGCCATCTTTGGATGATTTTGCAGGATTCTTTTGTAAATCCCCTAGCCTTCATAATCTCTATAATGAAGTTCCAATTGATCATTTCATAAGCCTTTTTAGATCCAGTTTATAAATCATGTTGCCCCCTCTGCAAGGTTTATCTAAATCCAACAGAAGCTTCTGAGCAACCATTACATTATCCCCAATGCTTCTCCCTTTCACAAAAGCTGCTTGTTTGGGATTAATAAGATGATGAAGAATTGTTTGGATTCTGAATACCATAATTTTGCTTATAATATTACTAACAATGTTGGTAAGGCTAATAGTTCTGTAATTACTCCAATGATCTTTTAGTAAGGATTTGGGGACAAAAATAATGGTAGCAGTACTGAAAGAGTTCGGTAAAGGTTGTCCCTTAAAATGGTGCTGGATAGCTTCAATAATCTCTAATTTGATGACCTCCCAAGCCTTCTTATAGAAATTTGCAGTGAAACCATCAGGAATTTCTATTTTGCCACTATCAATAGAGAAAAGGGCTTTTTTAATCTCTTCCTCTCCAGTGGTTTCAGCTATATTTATCCTCGACCAAAATCCCTTCTCAGCTTGGAACAAATCAGACTCCACTTGTTGTCTTCCAGTTAATTCACACTGCATTAGGTCTTTACAGTTGGCCACAATACTCTCAGCTATCCCTTGATCATCTCTAATCCAATTTCCCTGGTGGTCACTGATAGAGTGGATGGTGTTGCATTTTCTTTGGTATGTAATGCAAGCATGATAAAATATAGTGTTTCTGTATCCATCGATAAGCTTGTTTTTGGCTGCCTTCTGTTTCAAGAATTTCTATTAATAGCTTTTCATTGGCTTCTAGGAGGGATGATTCTCCCACTTGGCCCTTGTTGTGTTCTTTCTCTAGAAGTTGAAGTTCTTTCTCAGCCTGTTCTACTCCTTTCAGAATGTTCCCAAAGGTGTTCCAATTCCATTTATTGAGATCTTTAGCAGTCTTTTTTTGTAGATTCCACAGCTTGATTAGAGGGTTTATGTGATCACGGTCCTTCCAATTCTCCTTCATAATCTGAATGAAATCTCTGTGGCTTGACCAAACATTAAGGTATCTAAAGGGAGGTTTGCTGTTGTGTTCACTGGCAGAGATGGAAATCGACATAGGTCTATGATCAGACCCTGCCAAACTGAGATGAGTGACATTTGATTGCAAATAATTTTGAATCCAATTATCATTAGCCAGTATCCTGTCCAATCTTTCCCAAACTTTTCCCCTTCTCCAAGTGAACTCAAGTCCATTAAAGCCCAAATCAAACATCCCAGCAGTATGTCATTGAACTTAATCATAATTTTTAGGGATTGATTTCTTCCCCCCTTCTTTTCAGCAGGTGAGCAGGTGAGTGAAGCAATGCAGTTGAAATCTCCTCCAACAATCCAGGCAGTATTAGTCAAACTTTTGATTTGGTGGATCTCCTTCCACAGTTCTTTTCTGGCAGTTTTAGAGGATCCATCATAAACAAAAGTGGCATAACCAAATTAGTTTTGCCATGTTGAAAGAGCAGTGTATAAATTGGGAGTGATTGAGAAAAACCTTGCAATTTAATTCATTTCTACTCCAAATCCAGATCTTGTTGTTCAAATTTATGGTAAAGGAGAACCCTTGAAAGGCTTTGGCATACTTCTGAAGATTTTGGTGAACCAAAGGTTCAAAAATAACCAAGCACCAGCACTTGTATTTCTTATTTAGAAAATTTAATCTTTTTAAGGAAGGGAGATCTGCAATCCCCCTTAAATTCCAACAAAGCATATTAATCATGTTGTTGGGGTAAATGGAATGAGGGTTGGGACCTAGATCTTGTCCTTCCCCTAGTTGTTTGAGAATTATTTTTTCTTTGGTCCTTCTGCTGTTCCTCATTCTTTGTTTCAATGTCTTCTCTGATCTTCTTCTTCTTTTTTTTCTGTTGTGTTTTTCATTCACTTTTTGTTGAGTGTTGTATCTCTTGTATCATTTGCTCTACAGGTGTGGTGCACTTCATTTTACTGCTTGTGGAACCCTCCTCATTACCTTTATTTTGTGCGAATTGTCTGAAGTTTTTTATTTCTTTTCTTGGGTGATTGATGACTTTAATGACCTCTTCCAATTCAAGGTGATTGATGACTTTAAACTTTAATGACCTCTTCCAATTCAACATTTATAGTTCTTTCATCGATCTATATTCCTTCATCAATTTCTGTTGGGCTTTGTTGTGTGTGAGATCCTACATGTTTAGTTCCTGCTTCATGCTCCCATTGTTAACCCCATTGTCTTTCAGCAGGGTTTTCTGTGATTTAAGTTTTGTTTTTGATCCTTCTTGCTTGCTGTATTTCACCATCTTGACTCAGATTGATATCTGCCTCTTCAGTAACTTTTGGAATTGGATTATTTGGTAGTCTTTTAGTGGGAGTTAGTGGGAGGATGTAGTCTGTAGCATTTTTCCTTCGTATGTCCAAACATTTTGCAATGTTTACAATAATAAGGTTTTTGTTCCATGACTACCTCTTGCCAAAATTCTTATGCTTCATCATCAATCCACACTCTTTTTAGCTCAGGCAATGTGATATTCCTTTCTATTTTTCTATTAGTATTCTTGCACTTAGTATTCTTGCACTTGCTTGTCTTGCTTTGTTGTAAGTGGGTGCATCCAATTTGAGAGGAGTGCCAATTGCACTTCCTATGTTAAAAAGGACATTTAGATTGAATAGATGAAGTGGAAGGCTAGGTAATTTGAACTAGATTGGTACCACTGGTGGTTCCTTGGAACGGTCAAAATCAGGTGTCCATTTGAGTATTTTCATATCAGCTCCAGCAATTCTAATTGTCTGTTTGGCAAAGACTACCATAATCTTCTTCTGTGGTGAGTTGTATTAGAAGGAGCCTTCCATCAAGTAATCTCAGCTTCCATGAGCCTATAAACTGCAGTGAGTAAAAAAAACCTCTCATTAGCTCCATTTTAGGGTGACCCAATCTGAATTTGCCAATCAGAGTAAATTGAACTTCCTTGTTGAGATTGTTTAATTCTTGGTTTGAGAAGAAGAATGAAGGTTCCCCTTCCTTAAGTCCAATAGGTTGGATGCAAGGTGAAGTACCTTTTCCTGCAGCTATGTCATGGAACTCTTGTGGGAACACAAATTTTTCTATATCTTGCAGTGTATCCACATTTTTTCCAACCACTCCAGCATAAGTGGCTCTGGTCCACTGTACATTAGTTTCCAAGTCAATAGGGGATGCCATTTTAAAACTCACACTGCATCAGAGAATAACCAGGGCCAGGAGTAGGGGAAACTTGAGCCCGGGCGAGTAAAAAACAACTCACTAGGTTCCCAAATAAGCTACTTGGGTTACCCCCCCAAAAGCTCACTTCAGACCAGCAACTTGAGAAGACTGCAAACTTCCAATGAAACAGTAACTTACTTATTTTAAGACCCCTAGCCCGAGAAGGCTGAAAAGTCTCACCAAGAGATAGAAAAGGCTTAGATAGGCTTAGATTGCCTCTCCCACACTGCCCCAAAAGGGTCTTCCTCAGAGAGCAACTACCAAGTTCCATCCTCCTCGTAGAAACCCTAGCAGAGCAGTTCTTGCCGCCACCATCTTCTGA
>NW_018250006.1:19430-24403 GCF_001263595.1 Phalaenopsis equestris | reverse complement strand
TTTTAATTAATTTTTTTATTCTCTTATTTCTAAAATGGGATCCTCCATCAAGAATAATTACTCTTGGCATTCCATATCTTGTAAAAATATTTTTTAAAAAAAATTTAGAAACACTTCGAGCATCACATTTAGGAACAACAACAGCTTCAATCCATTTGAACATATAATCAATAACAAGTAATATGTATAAGTTTCCAAATGAGGGGATAAATGGTCCCATAAAATTTAATCCCCACACATAAAATATTTCAAATTTCAATGTGTAAATTAGAGGCATTTCATATCTTCTAGAAATATTTCCTACTCGCTAACATCTATCACATGTTTTAATATATTCATTAAAATCTCTAAAAAGTGTAGGCCAATAAAATCCAGCTTGCAAAATTTTATATGCAGTTCTATTTGTTCCAAAATGTCCTCCAAATTCATAATCATGATATCTTTCAATTATTTGTTGTTTCTTCATAAGACACAAACCTTCTAATAATTACAACTTTACATTATTTATATAAATATGGGTCATCCCAAAAATAGAATTTTAACTTATATAATTTTTTTTTAATTATTGATTTTTAATATCAGGTGGTAGAATATCACTTATAATATAATTTACTATATTGACATCCTATGGTATATTCAAATCATCAATATTATATAATTGTTCATCAGTGAAATTTTCTAAAATTTCATTTACAAAATTAGTTAATATTTCTTTTTCTAGTTTAGACAACCGATTAACTATCTGATTATCATTTCCCTTTGTATCAACTATCGTAAAATTGAACTCTTGCAATAGAAGTATCCATCGAATCAATCTTGGTTTAACATTCTTCTTTTCATCAACTATTTGATAGTAAAAGGATCTTTGTGCACTATACATTTAGTTCAAATCAAATAAGGTCTAAATTTATCAAAGGCATAGACAATAGCTAATAACTCTTTTTTTTGTAATAATGTAAGTAATTTGAGCATTATTTAGAGTTTTACTAGCATAATATATTACTTTAAAAATTTTGTTGTGCCTTTGTATTAAAACAACACCAATAGCATAATCACTAGCATCACACATTATTTCAAATGGTTTCTCCCAATCAGGTGGGACTATTATAGGTACAGTGACTAAATTTTATTTCAGTAATTCAAATGCTTTTATGCATTCCTTATTAAAATCAAATTTTGTATCTTTTTCTAAGAGTTGGCATAATAGTTTAGTTATTTTTGAAATTTTTTTTATATAACGCCTGTAGAAACTAGCATGTCCTAAGAAATTTCTTACTCCTCTGGCCGTAGTAGGAGGTGGTAGTTGTTGGAATCAATTTTTGATCTTACGAGTGTAAGGTGTTCATCTGCATGACTCGAGATAGCTTACAGCCTGTTCGCAACCATCCGGTAGTTTAGACACTCACCTAGGACCTTTCGGCACGTGTTGAGGGGCACGAAGCCTAGGTCATTTTCTGAGACTTTAGCTTTCGCATAGGCAAAGGCCGGTCGACATTTCACGCATCAGACAACTCCGATCGGGTCGAAAAATATCACTCGTCGCGCCGCACGTGAAATTGGCTTGAATTGACTCGATCGTCAGTGAGGTTATCCAGATGACCCCAGACGACAGAAAGGGCCAAACAATGTGGCTGGAACGTCGATTTCATCTAGGAAGGACTTTCTGTTGCTGCAAAGAGGTGTTCGGGGAAAAAAAGTAAAAAAAAATGAATAAAGGGTTTAAATAATAATAACAATAACAATAATAATAATAATAATAATATTATTATTATTATTATTATTGTTATTGTTATTATTATTTAAACCCTTTATTCATTTTTTTTTACTTTTTTTCCCCGAACACCTCTTTGCAGCAACAGAAAGTCCTTCCTAGATGAAATCGACGTTCCAGCCACATTGTTTGGCCCTTTCTGTCGTCTGGGGTCATCTGGATAACCTCACTGACGATCGAGTCAATTCAAGCCAATTTCACGTGCGGCGCGACGAGTGATATTTTTCGACCCGATCGGAGTTGTCTGATGCGTGAAATGTCGACCGGCCTTTGCCTATGCGAAAGCTAAAGTCTCAGAAAATGACCTAGGCTTCGTGCCCCTCAACACGTGCCGAAAGGTCCTAGGTGAGTGTCTAAACTACCGGATGGTTGCGAACAGGCTGTAAGCTATCTCGAGTCATGCAGATGAACACCTTACACTCGTAAGATCAAAAATTGATTCCAACAACTACCACCTCCTACTACGGCCAGAGGAGTAAGAAATTTCTTAGGACATGCTAGTTTCTACAGGCGTTATATAAAAAAAATTTCAAAAATAACTAAACTATTATGCCAACTCTTAGAAAAAGATACAAAATTTGATTTTAATAAGGAATGCATAAAAGCATTTGAATTACTGAAATAAAATTTAGTCACTGTACCTATAATAGTCCCACCTGATTGGGAGAAACCATTTGAAATAATGTGTGATGCTAGTGATTATGCTATTGGTGTTGTTTTAATACAAAGGCACAACAAAATTTTTAAAGTAATATATTATGCTAGTAAAACTCTAAATAATGCTCAAATTACTTACATTATTACAAAAAAAAGAGTTATTAGCTATTGTCTATGCCTTTGATAAATTTAGACCTTATTTGATTTGAACTAAATGTATAGTGCACAAAGATCCTTTTGCTATCAAATAGTTGATGAAAAGAAGGATGTTAAACCAAGATTGATTCGATGGATACTTCTATTGCAAGAGTTCAATTTTACGATAGTTGATACAAAGGGAAATGATAATCAGATAGTTAATCGGTTGTCTAAACTAGAAAAAGAAATATTAACTAATTTTGTAAATGAAATTTTAGAAAATTTCACTGATGAACAATTATATAATATTGATGATTTGAATATACCATAGGATGTCAATATAGTAAATTATATTATAAGTGATATTCTACCACCTGATATTAAAAATCAATAATTAAAAAAAAATTATATAAGTTAAAATTCTATTTTTGGGATGACCCATATTTATATAAATAATGTAAAGTTGTAATTATTAGAAGGTTTGTGTCTTATGAAGAAACAACAAATAATTGAAAGATATCATGATTATGAATTTGGAGGACATTTTGGAACAAATAGAACTGCATATAAAATTTTGCAAGCTGGATTTTATTGGCCTACACTTTTTAGAGATTTTAATGAATATATTAAAACATGTGATAGATGTTAGCGAGTAGGAAATATTTCTAGAAGATATGAAATGCCTCTAATTTACACATTGAAATTTGAAATATTTTATGTGTGGGGATTAAATTTTATGGGACCATTTATCCCCTCATTTGGAAACTTATACATATTACTTGTTATTGATTATATGTTCAAATGGATTGAAGTTGTTGTTGTTCCTAAATGTGATGCTCGAAGTGTTTCTAAATTTTTTTTAAAAAATATTTTTACAAGATATGGAATGCCAAGAGTAATTATTCTTGATGGAGGATCCCATTTTAGAAATAAGAGAATAAAAAAATTAATTAAAATTATGATATTATTCATAGATTCTCTACTGTTTATCATCCTCAGACTAGCGGTCTAGCAGAAATATCAAATCATGAAATAAAATCGTGAAATATCGTGAAATAAAACAAATTTTAGAAAAAAACTGTAAATCCTTATAAATTAGATTGGTCTGCTAGATTAGATACTGCATTATGGGTATACAGAAATGCTCAAAAGACTCATATTGGAATGTCCCCACATAGACTTATTTTTAGGAAAACATGTCACTTACCAGTAGAATTAGATCATAAAGCATTTTGGCCAATTAAAGAATTTAATTTTAATCTAAAAGATGCTAGGGAGAAAAGATTATTGCAACTCAATGAACTTGAGGAGATTAGAAATGAAGCATATGATAATGCAAAAATTTATAACGAGAAATTGAAAATATGGCATGATTAGAAGATTGTTAAGAAGAAGTTTGAACTTGGACAAGAAGTATTATTATATAATACAAGATTGAGATTATTTCAAGGAAAACTGAAATCCATATGGTTAGGACCATTTAAAGTGATTAAAGTCTATTATTATGGAACTATTGTTATTAATGATCCTAAAACTGGAAAGATATTTAAAGTTAATGGGCATCAATTGAAACATTATTATGAAGGACACATACCACAATTTAAAGAAATTTTAATGTTAAGTCAACCCGATTAAAAAAATGGTACGTCAGGCTGACGAAGTTAAACCAAGCGCTTTGTGGGAGGCAACCCATATATTAGGAAATAATAAGTGTATTTATATATTAGGAAAATAATAATATTTTCGAGTCCTAAACAATTTTATATATCATAAATTAACACAAATATTAGTATTGAAGGAAAGTTTGGAAACAAATTGAATAAAAAAATTTTGGCTTCTGGCACCGACGACGTCGGACTAATGGACCGTGGCGCTGACAGTGCCATCGGGAGCGCTGACGGTGTCCCGAGCAACGGCGTCCCGAGCAGTTTCACGCATCCAGAGTGAATTTGTCAAACTTTGGTGGGATTTCGCTCCTAAATAACCGCCGGGAGGTGTTTTCAAAGTCCTAAAACTTCCTTGGACGTCTAGAAACTTCCTAATTTCAAATTCCATAGCTTTTAATACCAGAAATACTTCAAGGTATGGAGGTTTTAATACAAGAAATTTTATCAGTTTTAACACCCAGAGATTATACTATAAAGTCATCATGAAGAAGAGACTTATCAAGAAGAGAGGCTTTGTCAATCATGGATTAAGTAATTGACCAAAAGAAAATATGTCATACCTCTTTTATACTGGTTTTAATGATATTGCACTTTAAAGAAAGGTATTTTTGATGTTTTGTTGCAGGAATGATGAACTAGGGTCAATGGAGAAAAAAAAATCCAAAAAGGAGCGAATTTGGAGCAAAAAGGACCAAAATGTGGAGAATTGCACTAGGGCGCCGACGGCGCCATCGAGGCCG
>NW_018250006.1:18541-19332 GCF_001263595.1 Phalaenopsis equestris | reverse complement strand
CAAGATCGACGGTTATGCCTACTCAAGCTTTGGATAAGGCCAAATTTTGAAGGGATGCTTAGGCAACTCTTGGGAAAGCTCATCCACAACTTTAAAAGAACATTTTGGCCGAAAATTAGAGAGGTCCTAGATGTTAGAGAGTTCCTAGAGTGTATAGAATTTCCATTAGTGTGTAACAATTGTGAGGATTTCTTCGAGAGATTGTAAGAGTGGAGGGAAAGTGAGAGATTTCTTCTTCCTTGCTACTTCGAAGAGGAATTCTGTCTGTTGTAAAAAAAGGAAGAGATTCAGAGGAACTTCAATGTGTGTTCTTCGGGAGAAATTAGAGATAAGTTATTTACTTGTTATAGTCTGTATGAATTTGATTTTATATATGAATTCCAAGTTTTGTTGTGTTTTTCCCATGAGATCTGAGTAGTTTTCTCAATCTTTCTCGTTGTCTCGAGATTTGTGAAATGGTGATTTAAATTGGTGAAGCCGTGAAAATGTTTAAGAAATTATGATGATCTTTTCACTTCGATCATAATTTACTTTCAATCTGGCCAATTGATTTGTTAAAATATGTTGAGTTTGACAACTAAAGTGAAGATTACATCCAAGGTTCAAGGAGGTCAAAGCCCTTGGAAGTTGGGTACAAATAAATAGGGAAATATTACTCTCTGGCGTAGAATTGGACATTTTGAAGTGACAGACTAAAATCCCCAATTTGGTCCTATTGTTTGGGTGCTGATGTGTAGATGTTAGCCCTCAGGTGAGGGGAATGTGGGAGCTCCGAAGTGAGAGCCAGTATC
>NW_018250006.1:7842-18214 GCF_001263595.1 Phalaenopsis equestris | reverse complement strand
ATATCTAGGACTCCATTAGAGCCCTATATTACTTGAGCGATACGTATACTTGCATTGAAAAATTTGACTTTAACATTATTGAATATTATATCTATACATCTTTATTAAATCAAACATATATATAAAGTCGCATTCAAGTTTTTGGCATCGTTGCTGGAATTTAAATCTTCTAGTAGCATCATCAAATTCTTGTAATTGTTGATTGACAAAAAAAGGTCGGTCAGTAATCCAAGTTCACAGATTGTGAAAATCATTGTGCAAAGGTGTTGGGAAGTTTCGTGCTACACTACCGCTGCAGTTGTAGTACCAGTAGTAAGAAAATTCTATGCTAACTTACATGGTACCCAAGGAGTCGTCTTCGTTCAAGGTAAGGCTGTACCATTTAGTCCTGCTCAAATTAATGATTTAAATATGATATAAAACATTCCAATCTGTCATTATATAAATTTTATCCCAATGAAAGATATGATGCAAGATGTACATAATTTTTTTATGGATGAAAAAGATAATTCAGAAATCAGAGATGAGGGATACATTAGTTTCTCTACTTCGCTTCTTAATCCAATATCAAAACAATGACAGTTTTTCATATCTGCTAAACTACTCCTTACCATGAAGATTAGTAGAGTTACAAGAGAAATTATTATTTTAAACTATTGCTTTCAAATGGAAAGCATTCAAATGGAAAAGCCCATTAATGTGGGATCAAATATTTTCAAATCTATTATGGGTATTATTATGAAAGGGCCTATATATGGAATGGGGCATCCTTCCACATATTTCTTACTTTGCAGTCAATCTCAAGTTCCTATGAAAGTTGGGAGAAAGTATTACCTTGGGATCCCATGATTCCTATTGATGAAAATTATATTGGGAATGGGAATGAAGCATTAGATATTACCATGGATCATTCATCACATGCTTCAACACCATTGATGCCACAAACAGTTGGAAGTTCAATAGCTTTGGAAAAGAAAATGAAGAAAATAGAAAGAGAACTTTAGAGTATTAAGAATGCAATAGGAAATATTAACTACCTTTTTTATCACTTAGATTGGAGGATGAAGAAGAACTTTGATCATACTGGGACAATTGAAGCAGGATTGATGCAGATATTCAAGAAAAATGGATGGATCAATGAAAATTTGACTGATCAATCCCCGTACCGTCCCTTCTACAATTTTTATGCTCATTACCAGACTATGAAAGATATTAGAGGAGGAGAAAGTTCTGAAGATGAAGTAGAATAATTGAAGAAGTTGGACTGTCTACTACTTTAAAATAAATGTGTTTTTAATGTAATTGTGTAGATTTGATTTACTTTACTTTGCATTAGAACTCTATTGACTTTGATTTTGTATAATTTTGTGTCAGCGTTCTAATGTTGTAGCTTGATTTCCATGTTGATTTATAATTTAGTTTGCTTTAAGGATGTGGAAGTGTGATTAGAAAAATATATTTGTAAAAAGTGCATTTCCATAATTAAAAGTTAATTTGGTGTTGTTGGTGAAAATACTTGTTTGTGAATTATTTTAAGATGAAAATTAGTGTTCAAAAAGACTAAATAGACTTTAGAGTAAATTGAAAAAAATTGAAATTTGAAAAAAATAGAAAAATGAATTTTTTTGGCCACTAGCGCCGACAACGCCGGCATGGGCGCCGACAGCGGCCTCGACCCGAAAACAACCAAAACACCCTTAAAATTCGCAATTTTCACAGTAAAATGCCATTTTTACCCTTTGAGTCACCTTCAAAATTCGGTTTTTGCACCTAGGGCTTGCTATTTAAGGCAAACAAAGTTCGAATTTCATCTTCTCTAGGTAAGAGCTACACTTTGAACTCAAAATTTGTGATTTTCACCAAGGATTTATCTTACATTGCCTAGATCTGAAATTTTGAAAATTTTTTGGAAGTTTTTAATAAAATCTTTTAGTGAAGAACTCTTACTTAGTAGATTTAAGTTTAAAACGTTCCACAATATGATTTTTGGAATTTTTGGGAATTTATTTAGATTTTATTAAATTTTCTTATTTAATTTTCTTAAATTTACCATGACACCTAGAATGAGCAAAGGAAAGAGAAAGGTAGATTTTAATGATCAAAGGTTTGTCAACTACAAGGCCAACATTTACTTTAATAGTCTACTTACAACTAAAAAATTAATTCTGGTTTGAGGATTTAAAAATCCGGGTGGAGAAGTTGAAAAATTGATCAATGCAAGAGAATGGGAGAATTTTTATTACTTTACTGCCAAAGCTATTATTGGTGTAGTGATGGAGTTATATGCCAATTTTAAGGAGACTTCTGAAGACTATGTGTTTGTTCGTGGGAAAATGGTAGAGTTTACTCCAAGGAAGATTAATGAATTTTATCAATTAGAAGATGTGTATAGATGCTAGTACAAATCATTTTCTGCTACGAATGAGGCCTTGTATGAGGTTATTTATTTTCTTACTGATGGAAGAGGAACTTGGAAAGTGAAGAATGGTGTTAAGGTAAACTTTCCTCTTTCTATGTTAAATGTCGTATCTAAGGCCTGATCGTATCTAAGGCCTGACACTACTTCAGTTCTGGAAGAATGATACCAACAAATAACCATAGTGAAGTTACAAAGGATAGAGCCATCTTCAACTTCTGTATCCAACTGGTGATGAGGATAAGGCTCTATTATTTATAGGAACACTCGATCTATTTCTTTGGGAGAGACCACTGGTGGTTTAGCTCACCCTGCCCTGATGTTCACACTATGTGAACAGGCAGGAGTTGGTTTTAGAATAGATGAAGAGAGGATTGAACCTCTAAAATCTATTGGGCCTGTCAATATCAAGACTTATGAATCTCATGTTGGATGGGGATCTGGAAGTAGGACCAGGGATATTCCTTCTACTTCAAGTACTACTTCTAGTGCCCCTACTATCTAGGAACTTATGGAGCAGATGATGATCCAACAGGAAGATATGTTAAGAATGGGAAATATAATAGAAAATATGGAGGCCAGGAATGCACACAATGATGATTTGAACAGACAGAAGTTCGAATATGATTTTTCTTATGATGATGTGATGGTCATATCGATGAGGGGTGATCACTCAATTCAGTTTCCTACTCACCCTGTTTTTACTCCATATCAGCAGTAAATTTGGATGTGGAAGAAGAAGAAGAAGAAGACGATGATTGGTAATGTGTTAGTTAGATTTTTTTTTAGTTTATGTTTAGTTGTACTTTATTGTTAAGACTGTTTGTTTGTAGATTGTGATACTTTATTTTAATTGTATGTTGTGTTGTGAACAATAGATTTGAGAAATTGTTTTTACATGGGAAATCATTTTAGTACTATTGTTAATTTTTAGTACTTTGTTGAATGTATTTGTAGTTCACTCTTTTTTAGCAAATTTTTATGTGTTATGTGTTATTTAATGTTTTAAGTCTCGTAGCTTTTCATATTAGCACCTGCAATATTTCAGAGTTAAGTTTCAAGAGTTAAGTTTCAAATCAAGTTAAGTTTCAAATCAAAACCTTCAACAGGTAAATCTTTCCTTTATGTATTAAATGTTCTCTTTTACCCTTTATTTTAAAATTTTTTCATGCAAAATGTTTTAAAAATTTAAGTTTGGAGGGGGGGGGAAGAAAAATTCCTTTTTAAAGAAAAGAGACTTAATTTTAGTTTTCCTCAATTAGTTATATTATCAAAATATACACTTTAAAAATTTAACATGACATTTGGTATTAGAGGTTAACTTTAGATAACTATATTTATGTTTCTAAATATATAGTAAACTTAAGTAAAAACTTTTAAATAATAAAGGTTAATTTTAAAGATTAAGATATTTGGTATGATAGAATAAGACTATGTTTTTCTATTTTAAGCAAAGGAATTTGTATTTTTGAAATATTAAAAATCTTAGAAAGTCATGCAAGAAGAAAAGATTAAAACATTATGAAAAATTTTAAAAGCTAATATAAATTTATAAAGTGAAGGAATGTGAAAAGTTTTTAACTTTAAGAAGAGGATAGTGAAGTTCAAAATCATTAAAATCTATCCAGATATAGTAATTATCACATAAAAAAAGAAAGAAAAATGCGATAAAAGAAAAGAAAAGAAACAGGATTGAAAATGATCCTGAAAAAGAAAAGAAAAAGATATGAGGAGAAGTTTGAGGAATGGCCTCTAGCATCGATTGCTCCAGAATGGGCACCGACGGCGCCAGTGTCGGTGCAGGTCTTGTTTCTAGAAGATTCAACGAATTCAGAAGTTTTTAAAGAGTTTTTGGATGCATCTATTGAAGAACCGACTTTAGGCTCTATTTAGAACCAAAATAGATCAGAAAATAGCCCCTTACGCATCTCTTTGCGCTCCTCCACTCACTCAGATTTTCTCTTGGCATTCGTACACCCACTTTACTTCCTTCCACGCCATTCCACATTCCACGCCATTCCACACCAATATATTTTTGAGTTTGTGTGATGAGTTTAATTGTGAATTCTTCTCTAAGAAGTGTTGGAGAGGATGAATTAAGAAGCGTTGGAGAGGATGAGAAGTGAGAGATTTCTTCTTCCTACATTTTCTAAGAGAGGCTACAAGGGATTTGCTTTGAGAGAGAGTTTCAGATAAGTGTTGTTTGTTTATTATTGTTGTATGAACTTTCTTTTATATATGAAATTTGTGTTTTGTTGTATCTTTCTCATTAAGTCTGAGTAGTTTCATTTACCTTTCTCCCTACTCTGAGATATGGTGAAATGAAGAGATAATTTGGATGTGTCAATGTTAAACTATACAATAAATTGTGATGGTTTTTCAACTCTGCTCTTAATTTACTTTTTGATCTGACCAATTGAATTGTTAAAATATGTTGTGAAACATATGATCCGTGAAATGGAGTATGAGTTCTAAAACAGAGTGAGAATCACATTTTAGCCCATGAAGGAGTATTTCGTTCATGGAATTAAGTGCAAATAAATAAGGAAATATACTTTGTTGGTTGTATAATTGGAGATATTTAGGGTGACAGATTAAAATTCTCAATTTGATCTTAGTGTTTAAGAACTAAAGCGAGAGTTAGCATTCAGGGGAAGGGAAGTGGGAGCTTTGGAGTGGATTGTATCCTCCTAGCCTAGCCACAGATTTAGGAACTAAACCTACGATTAGCCAATGATTTTCTATAACATTGAATCAGGGTAAAGAATTGAAAGTGCTCCTATTTGGCACAATAAAAATTTAAATCATTTATCTAATCTCATTTCACCAAAATGCTCATTGTATTGGGAAAGACGTTTTTTCATATAAGAAAACTTCCATATAAGAAAACTTCATCACATAAATATAGTTTAAGAGTTATTGTTTTAAACTTTGCGTTTAAATTTTGCTAGTTGTTATTAATTTAGTTTTGATAGTATTTAAAACATTTGAAACTAGTGATAGTAATTTCATTAAATTTCTGTGAGTTTCCTAATTAATTTATCATCTCAAATTTAAACCTTCCATGTGGGATCGATATTTGGCTTAACAGAAAGTCTTATATTACTTGATAACGATACGTATACTTGCGTAGAATTCCAACATTAAGTGCTTAACGTTGTTTATTAATAAAATATAACATCAAATTTTTGGCACCAATGTAAAGCGGAGTCAACTTTATAAATCTTACACAACTATATTTTTCGGGATCAGACAACATGTTGACGACACTAAATGGAAGAAAAGCCGACACAAAAAATTGTATCAAAAGATATATGATGCAAAATTTGACGCTAATTACCGCATTCTTTGTACTATCGCCTATATGACTATTGCTACTGCAGCTTCCAACTATGGCCTCTATGGCCAATTAATGCTTCTACAACGACTAACAATGACCAATATGAGCAACTAAAGTATATATGGCTAACTGCTACTATAACTACACACTACAGATTATGTGACCAACTACGGACTACGTGGCCAACTGTAACCTATGTGGTTAATTGTTACTATAGCCTTTGTGATAAGTTACTATTGCAACTTTCCACATCAGCCTCTTTGGACAATTGAAACTCTTGCATGTACCAACTACAACCTACGTAACTTTTTATTACTAAATTACCTCACTACGACATATGTGGCTAACTAACGCTCCCTTGCAGTTACTAACTACATCCTTTGTGTACAGTTACTACTATAGCTTCCGACTATGATCGCTATGACCCACTAACGCTATTTTAGTCAGTGAATGTAACCTCTGTGGACAACTGAAGCTACTACAATTTCTAATTATGGTTGTTGTGATCAATTGTTGCTATTACAACAACCGTGTAGAGCCTATGTGGCAAATTATTGCTATTGCAGCCACTGCCTACAGTTTTAATGGCTAACTGCATCCTTTATAGCAACCAAGTATAGCATTTATGGCTAACTATTGCTATTACATCTAAGAACCATACTTATATCCCAATGAAGCTATTATTGTTAAAAAAAATTATACATGTAATTATTAGCATTGTAATTCCCTCTTCTGCAATTCAAGAGAATATTGGATGCATGTACTTACAATCATGTAGTGGATTACTTTGAATAGGCTAGCCCCTTTAATTTTCCCTTTTGCAAGGTTTTTTCACGTAAAAAATCTTATTGTCTCCTCCAACTAATTTTTAATTATCTGTGTGCGTTGGATTTTTATTCAATGTAATGAGATTAAATGATCACTCTATAGCGGTGAATCTTCCAAAATGCAACAGTTTGGTATTTTATGTGGAAAACGAAGTTCTATTTATAGAAGTCTACACTTCTCTAGTGGCTAACAAACGAAGTACACAAGCTGTGTTAACTTTAGAATTCTCAATGAATTTCATACTTTTCTATGCTAAAAATCCTCCCTAAATATATAAAAATAATGCTTATTTATAAATTAATAAAAGGTATTATAATCATTTATATAAAAAAACTTAACACTCCATGAAATGATTTTGAAAAGATCACAATTCATTCAACCCATGTTTTCACCGATTCATGTCGATTCATGCCCTGTTCTGACCCTTTCATCCCAGTTTTGACCTGTTCAATCTCAATTCTACGCAAAAAAAGAAAAGTTGAATCAAATCGGTCAAATGACCGATTCTTGGTTGAACTAGTCAAGCCCATCTATTCGATCCAATCATTACAACCATGGTTTTAAACTATGGTAGATTATGCCACAAAATGTTTTTTCCTGTGTTTTGTAAGAGCATTTTAATTGGAAACAAATACTGCAATGACTTGAAAATTATCGCTAGCTAAACTGTAGCGAAGAGAAGCACTACAAATACCTATAATTATCGCCGTAAAAAACATTTCTTTCATTAGTGTCAGTGTTCGATCAAATTGATTTTACAAGCATCCTAAAAATCAGGACAATACTTTTAAACAAATAATCCTATAGGACTCGAACTTAGCCTTAAGTTTATAATCGGGTTTAAATTTGAGATTGATCAATAAGTTCCAGTCAATTTATCCAAGTTAGTTTTAATTTTATTTTTTCCTTAATTCACATGTACAAGACACTGCACGAGTCAAATCGTAGCGTCACAATTGTTTCCACTACGATCCCTTGCATTTGATCATTCGGAAGCTTGAGAAGGACTATATTTGTACAACAGAGTAAGCTTTACTCTTCCTTTAAAATACACAGAACCGTTAAGAGAGCTTTGTCATTTTTACTTTTTTTTTTTTTTTTTCTTATATTGTTCTTTATCTGTCCCTATTATGTCTCAATTTTCTTATACATGGTTTTATATGACTTGAAATAGGAGTCAATATGATGTTTCCTTTCTCAAG
Source organism: Phalaenopsis equestris (assembly GCF_001263595.1). Classification (NCBI taxonomy): domain Eukaryota; kingdom Viridiplantae; phylum Streptophyta; class Magnoliopsida; order Asparagales; family Orchidaceae; genus Phalaenopsis; species Phalaenopsis equestris. The sequence goes on along the minus strand of NW_018250006.1, from coordinate 10,428 downwards.
GAGACATGTCAAGCTTACGTAGGTTGCAAGATCTTTCTTAGGTTACTTTCAAATTACGAAAATATCCCTATAAATCTTATAGTTGGCATTCAAGAACATTTACAAACCCCACATTCCAAATTTCTTTCTGATGGGCCCATTATCGATCGAAATAAAGAAAAAGGTAGATATGGAACACTGTACACTAGAGTGAGCCGGCAGCTCAACGAACTCAAAATTCATTTTCCCGAGTGTCACGAGCCAATATCTGTGAACACATTTAGAAGCATGTATTTAAGGCTGTCATACATTAGTTAATATCTTAGCCTTTACTCATTAATTATGACTTTCTTTTTTAATTGAAGTATTAATATTTGTTCAACACAACGTAGTTATCAGAAAATTTCATGAATATGAAATGAAAATTACATGCACATTCATCGTGATCATGCACTCAAAAAGAATAAATTTAAATTGATTGAAGCCCTTTTTATTAAATAAGTTCAAAAATTTCATTTAAAATTTGAATAAAATACTTTACTTTTTTTTTTATACTGCCTCACGAAATTGGATTTGAGTTTTATTTTTGAGAGTTTGAAATTAATTTAATTTCGCTTTTTAATTTATAATAAAAGAACTTAAATTTAATTGGATGATGATTTAGAATATTTTCCTTATGTTGCAATGTAAAATTATAGAAAATATGAATTACAGTAATATAGTTCATTAAACTAAATTAAAGCTCAATTTCAATTTCTTCTCGCAAGCAAGGGTGATAAAAAATTATCCTCAGGTTTAGTTAGAAAAAAATATAGATATAAAATATAAATCATCTAATAAGACAGACCTTAAATATATAAATTTCTTTACCATGAACTTTAGGTTGAAACACATAGACCACACGACAAACTTTTAAATCAATTCCCATAGAATTAGTGTCACAACCTATTAACATGTACATGTATGCATTCATTCTTAGTACTGCAAGTTTCATAAAGCACGATGTGATGATGCTTTTATGTACAATTAGACTAATTTAACTTTTTGAATGTAAATGACACAAGAATTCTAAGGAATGAAATAGCTACATAAATGAAGAAGAAACAGCAAAGTAGAAGTAATGAGTGACGGGGAATCTTCATTGGGCCACTCCACCAAATAGAGTGGTTTGTAAGGCCTCTCACATCACTCTTTCTAGACTCCAAGCAACCAATCCCTACAGGTTTCTTTAATTTTTGCTAATTGCATGCCACATCAACTTTCTCTTATGAAGGTACGTTCTCATTTAATTTTGGATGGTAATTTTTTCCATACAAAAAAAATAATAATAAATAGTATTTATTCAAATTAAGTACATAAATTCCCTTGCACTTTCATTGTTTTTTTATAATTCAGCAGTCTTTATTACCTTCAAACTGATTTATTTATCTATTCCTTAATTTATGGGACAAAAGTTAGGTTGATTTTCAAATGTTGGGAATCAATTTGAATTTGTGTAGTTTGAAAATGGATTGTATTGCACTCATTTCAAACTAATATAAGTTATAATATCAATCAAGAACAAAAAATTTTGAAATTTTCTCCCTTCTAATAATATTGGGAAATAGATCAGACCTAATTCAAAACAACGAGTATAAATAAGACAAAAATAAATAAATAAATGAACAGAAGTACACAAAACACAACAAAATAATTATTTACACTCAATTGACTACATTTTATAATCTACGCTAAAAATTCTGCTATAAAACTCAAATTTACAGACTAAAATGAATCTCGGTTGCTTGCCGAAGACATGTATTAATGCCCACGCTTCTTAAAGATTAAATTAAAGATGCCAAAAAAAAAAATACAATAAGAGATTGCAAAGAACCCCTTTATAAAATTTCTCTCAATGACATAACTACAAAAAATTGATCTACACTAAATAAGAATTAATATTTTTTTCTCATAAAACAGTAATTAAACTTTAAAACAAATAATATAAATGAAAAAAATATGATCCAAAACTCATTATTGACCGTAGACCGACAGTGGCAGAGAGTATCTAATTAACATCAACTGCTACATCGCTCTACAAAGCTGCTGCCAAAAGAACTAACATAAAATTAAAAAAGTAAGATTGAATAGAAGTGATCCATTCATACCGACACATCGCATATTGTCGGTGATATTCAACTCATATAGTATTCTGCTCATTTGTGTAGCTGTACTCTTTTCTGCATGTGTAGTTAGATGAAAGAGAAAAGAAGACGAGGACGATGACTGGCCTGACCATAGAAAAGTTATCTGAAAAGGTAGAAATCTGGAGGTCTTTTCCTTAACCAAACATTGCTTAGTGCTAATCTCTTTACAAAATCCTTTTTATATGCCTTTAATTTCATTCCACTGCTAGAGCTATGGATGCCTTAAATCTCAATCAATTACATTGCTGGGACAACAAAGACTTGCTTAAAACCCACTTGATTGCTTCACCTTCCTGTGCCCTTCCGGTTCTTTTCACTCTCTCTCTCTCTCTCTCTCTCTCTCTCTCTCTCTCTCTCTCTCTCTCTCTCTCTCTCTCTCTCTCTCTCTCTCTCTCTCTCTCTCTCTCTCTCTCTCTCTCTC